>NW_027271173.1:0-117067 GCF_040938485.1 Diadema antillarum
TGCCATCTCTTGTTTGGATTTTGAGAAAATGGTAACTTTCAGCTCTAAAGAAAGGAAGAAAGTACTGCCAAACTGAAACAAATAAATTAGCTTACTCTATTCACAATGCTTAAAATAGAGGTGTTTCAAGTGAAATAATTTAACTGAATGCTAATATAATGATTAATCAAACAGAAAAAAAAAATGATTAGCCCCGATCATTGAGAACAAACATAATACACGTAGCGTTGGATAAAAACGGTACATCAAGCTGTCAAACATATAGACTTGATGATCGTCTTGTATAAAAAAACAAAAACCCAAGGGTACATAACGGACAATAGAATGCTGCTGTAAAGGTTATTGTTACTAGGAGTTGACATGAAAACAATAACTCAACATTTCACAATGAATTTTGATAAATGCCAACATCATTTCTGAAAATACCTGAAGGTCTGTGCAGCCGGGAAATGTGCAAACGCCGGGAAATGTGCAAACGTCTCGCCGGGAAATGTGCAAACGCCGGGAAATGTGCAAACGTCTTGCCGGGAAATGTGCAAATCTCTAAATTTCATCAACGGGAAATGTGCAAACATGACGCCGGGAAATGTGCAAATGTTCAGTTTTGCCGGGAAATGTGCAAAAGCCGCCGGGAAATGTGCAAACCATTCATTTTACCTATATTATGTATACTCGTAGATGAAAGAGAAACCAGTCTCAATCAAAGGTGCGCATGAACCATTATCATCTTTACCACCTGTCTTAGCGACCATCTTTTTTTTAAGTTAGTGCTATGAAGACATAAATGACTGAAATTTCATGTTTGATTATGGCGGACCCAGGGCTACCCTGATCGGGGGGGGGGGGGGGTGAGGGGGAGGGGATTTTCCACATTTTCAGCATATTCTCGAAAAATCAAGGCAGGATTTTCACCCAACTTGGCAGATACAGTCACATTTATGGTAATGACATGATCATGATTTGTTAGAATGAGCCCCCCCCCCCCTTTATCATCGCCGAAGGGGGGGGGGGGCGCTAAAGCCTCAATGTCCCTAAAATCCTGATTTTTTTTTTAATCTTCTTTTGTCAAACCGAAAAAGATAGAGCTAAGTTAGTGCAATGAATGCATTTATGAATGAGATTTCATGTTTCATTATGGCGGATCAAGGGGTGCCCAGGGGGGGGGGGGGGGGGAGGGGAGGGGATATTCCACATTTTTAGCATCTCCCTGAAATAGCTACGAGGGATTTTCACCAAACTTTACAGATAGCATGTTTATGGTAATAATTATGATCTTAATTTGTTCAAATGAGCCCCCCCCCCAACACCGCCGAAGGGGGGGGGGGGGGGGGTTTGAAGCTTCAGCGTCCCTAAACTCTGATATTTCTTTCATCTTCTCTGGTCAAATCGAAAAAGATAGAGCTAAGTTAGTGCTATGAAGACACAGCGTTAATGAATGAAATTTCATGTTTGGTTATGGCGGATCAAGGGGTCTCCAGATCGAGTGGGGGGGGGGGGGGTAAGGGCAAGGAGAGGAATTTTCCACATTTTCAGCATCTTCTTGAAATATCTACGACGGATTTTCACCAAACTTGGCAAATTGCATCTTTATGGTGATATGCTCTTAATTTGTTAAAATGAGCCCCCTCCCATACACACACACACACACACACACACACACACACACACACACCGCCGAAGGGGGGGGGGGTTGAAGCCTCAGAGTCCCTAGACTCTGGAATTTTTATCTTCTTCTGTCAAACCGGAAAAGATAGAGCCTAGTTAGTGCTATGAAGACATTAATGCCATGACATTTTATTTCACGTTTGATTGTGGCGAATAGTGGGGTGTGCCTATAAGGGGGGGGGGGGGGTGAGTGAGGGGGAGGGGGGATTTTCACATATTATTCTGCATCCTCTTGAGAAATCTTTGACGGATTTTCACCAAACGTGGGAGGTAGCATCGCTAGGGTAATAGAATCCCACTTTGTTCGAAGGGGCAACAAGTCCACTTTGTTACCCTTCCCAAAAGCGGGGGATAAGAACAAGGTATCCCCCACGTCATAAGCAGACGTGAAATTTCATCAAGGTCTACCTTCTAAAAATGTGATAAAATTGTGTTCAATACTCTTGGTTGTAAAGAAAATTTCTTCAAGTATAATATTCCTATTTTCATATAATTATGTAGGATTTTCCAGAAAATTCAGAATTCCACGCGAACGACCCCACTCCCCTCGTCTGCGGAGATGGTGGGGGGGGGGGGGGGGCTCCATCTCCTCCCTTCTTATTGGTTGGGGCAGTGCTCATTTAAACAAATTGAGGTCATATCACCAGATAAATACGCTACGCTACGTGCCAAGCTTGGCGAATATCTGATATATAAGGGTTTCAAGAAGAAGCTGAATATGTGAAAAATCCGCCTCCCCCGCCCTTGAAATTAATTCATGAATTTACTATAACAGCACTCTATTAGCTCCATCACTAACGTCTTTTGTAAAGGAGGCTTTTTTTTAAAGCTGAAATGGAATTTATTACCCGAGGGATGCGTCTTGAGTTTTAAAGAAAAAGACAAAAATGTGAAAATTAAGCCTCCTTAATACCCCTCCCTTTTTGGGCATCCCTTAGTGAACCTACTCCATCATGCATTAACTGTATATACTTACTAAAAAAGCGCGGTACTATCTTTATATCTCTCTTACGTATGGTGAGAGAGATATTCATATAATCCCTTAGGTTTGAGCCTTCGTCTCATCCTAACCACGCCCGTCCCCCCCCCCCCCCCCCGGTTCGTTGCCCCTTAATGAGATTCTATTACACTAGTGATGCTACCTCCCACGTTTGCTGAAAATCTGTCATAAGGAGATGCTGAAAATACATTCTTCATCATCCATCCCGCAACACCCTTTATCCCCCCCCCCCCCCCCCATCAGGGCACCCCTGGATCCGGTATAATTAGGCATAAAAGTCTCCACAACACTAACTTAGCTCTATCTTCTTTTTGTCGGTTCGGCAGATCAGAAAAATCCAGAGTTTAGCGAATGGGAGACTTCAACTCCCCTCCCCCCCCCCCTTTATCCCCCACCTCAATCTTCGGATCTGCCAAGTTTGGTGAAAAATTCGTCATAGAAGTTTTCAAGAAGATGGAGAACATTTTGAAAATCCCCCTTCTCCCCCTCACCCCCACCTTCCCCCCGATCAGAGCACCCCTGGACCCGCCATAATCAAACATGATATTTCTGTCATTAATGTCTTTATCGCACGAACTTTTTCGGTTCGACAGAAGTTAAAAAAAAAAGCAATCAAGAGTATAGGGACTCTGAGGCTTCAACCCACCCCCCCCCCCCCCTTTCGTCGGTGGGGGGGGGGGTCATTTTTACAAATTAAGATCGAATCACCATAAATATACTATCTGCCAAGTTTGGTTGAAATCCGTCATAGATTTTACAAGACTGCAGAAAATGTGGAAAATCCCCCTCCTCCCCCTCACACCCATTGTCAGGGCACTCTGGACCAGTCATAATCAAACCTGAAATTTTGGTAACTAGTATCTTCATAACATAGTTCTATATTCTTCGGTTCGACAGAAGATTACAAATTCCAGAGTCTAGGGACCTGAAGCTTCAACTCCTCCTGGGGCTCATTTTAACAAAATTTAACAAAATGTAATAAAGATCATATCACCGTAAAGATGCTATCTGCCAAGTTTGGTGAAAATCCTTGTTAAGATTTATCAAGAAGATGCAGTAAATGTGGACAATACCCCTCCTCTCCATCACTTCCCCCCCCCCTCAAAATCGGGGCACCCCTGGATCCGCCATAATCGAACATGAGATTTCAGTCATTAATGTCTTCAAGGCACTAATTTTAAGGAACTTTATCTTTTTTGTTCGACAGAAGAAGATTTAAAAATCCAGAGTTTAGGGACTCTGAGGCTTCAACCCCCCACCCCTTCGACCGGGGGGGGGGGGGGGGGGTTACTTGGGGGCTAATTTCAACTTATAAAGATCATATCACCGTAATGAGGCTATCTGACAAGTTTGGTGAAAATCTTTCGTAGACTTTTCAAGAAGATACTGAAAATGTAGAAAATCCCTCTCCTCCCCATCACCCCCAACACCCCCCCCCCCCCCTGCGATCCGGGCACCCCTGAATCCGTCATAATCAAACATGCAATTTCAGTCATTAATGTCTTCATAGCACTAGTTTAGGGACTCTGAGGCTTCAATTTGAAGCCTCCTCCCTACTTGTGCCCTGCATCCCTGGATCTGCCATTAAACTTGAACTACTGTCATCAATGTCGTTATAGAACCAACCTAGCTCATTCTCATTTGGTTAGAGAATATAAGAAGAATTTCGATAAAACCGTAGTTCTGGGACTTTGAGGCCCCCCTCCCCTTTTTTTCGGGAGGGGGGTGGGTACTATAAACAAATCGAGATCCCATTGCCATAATCGTGCTACCTGCCACTTTTGTTGAAAATCCGTCAAGGATTTCATCAAGAAAATATAAATGGTGGAAGTTCATGGGCAGTTTTGATATGGAGTTTATCTACTATCTTTATACAAAATATCGCTAAAGTATATAATTTGCACATTTCCCGGCGAATTTTTTGCACATTTCCCGGCAAAATTGAACTTTTGCACATTTCCCGGCGTCATGTTTGCACATTTCCCGTTGATGAAATTTGCACATTTCCCGGCGAGACGTTTGCACATTTCCCGGCGTTTGCACATTTCCTGGCAAGACGTTTGCACATTTCCCGGCGTTTGCACATTTCCCGGCGAGACGTTTGCACAATTCCCGGCGTTTGCACATTTCCCGGCGTTTGCACATTTCCCGGCTCCACAAGGTCTCCAGAATGTTCGGCACGTTCATTCTCGAGTTACATTATGACAGTTTATCTGTTAAACGCCTATGAAACACTGCTCCTATTTTCGCAAACCTGTGTTTTGTCTCACAGCTGGCCGACTGCTCTATTCCGACTATGGAGGAATGGACACAGCCTACTACACTAACCTGCCTCCAGGGAGCCCAGGTCAGACTAAGATAGCAGGACTTGACATACAAAGTGCAGCCAGCGACAGCCGCCTTATAGATGTGAGCATATTAAACGACACAGTGTACTGGCTGAGGGAGGACGGTGTGGTAGTCACCAGAGACTACGCTTCGCACAGTCCGACTTCCGTGCTACATCCCATAACACCTGCTGAACTCGGAGGTAATAGTGGCACTCTTTCTCTGTGGAGAATGACCATCGCTAATGATGACCCCATGTAATTCCGCGTTGTCGTCATGCTACGGCACCTTAAAACGTCCATAAGGAATGATAATGATAGTCAAAGTGTAATTATGTGTGTGTTTTGATAGTCAAAGTTACGAACAACACTGAATTTTATGATTTAAAGTTCAAAATGTTCAATTAATTGACACGATCGAACATATGTACAACAGTTCTCTACATTTGACAGAGGATATCGGCTGAACATCTCTGTGGTATGGTATTTCCTTGTTTGTTTGTATTTATTCTGCTTCTCAAGTCAACACAAAATGAAATTACATTGTTGTACAGAGTCACACTAAATAAAACGAAATAACAAGGGGGAGAACGAAAAGACAAACAAACGTACAATCTCATGTATAATACTACAGCATATTAATCATAGCACATTTGTAGGCGTCTAAATCATGAAATGATGTATATTTGATTAAGCAGACCTGCATAAGCATGGCTTGACTTGGCTGACGGCTTTACGGGGATATTTGATAAGCTCAAGTTTGCTCCTCACGAAAAGAAGAATTTTACAATAGTATTGCATAGCAGCAGAAAGATGTCTGGTAGTACTGTGTGTGCACACATACTGCACATTTTGTAGTATGTGAATTTAATGTTTGTGCTTGGCCTATGTACTATATCATCATTTCGTCAATTGAATGTACCTACGATAATCCTGAAGGGATGACGCCAGCATCTAAACAGGGTTATATATAAATTGAGTGTATCGCGTTAGAATGTACTTCTTGCTCTATAGCTGTAACAACGACAACTCTATAACAACAACAAACAAACAAACAAACAAACAAAACAAAACAGCAATGTTGTGTTTTAGGGAGTCGGGTAAGACATTTCCTATGTCTGGTATGTCAGGCCTGACTTGCCGGTGTGTTGTGAAGGTTTTTGAATTGTGTTATAGTGAAAATCTGTTGAGTGTTTTGTAGATTACTATTGAAAGTTTGTATCAAAATCGAAGAAGGTTTGAAAGGTCTGACGCAGCACAATTGTACATGTATATCAGCAGTTTTAAATACAATTAGCTGCTTGAATGCTGGGGCAACATGTGCTAGATATACGCAGAGCGTCAACATATTCTTAATACTTTTTCTTTTTTCATTTGCAATGTAAGCAACGAGTTTACTTGCGTCCTATTACAATTGACCCGATAATTTCATTTTGTATTCTTATTATTATGAGAAAGTTATTTAGGACACTATATTGCATTTCATGTACAATATGCCAATCTTTCTGGATATAGTACTCGTTATTGTATGATTTATGATCATGCCAAGTGAATTTATCATTCAAAGTTACTCCACAAATTGGCAGACATTATTTTAGTCAGCCATATGCCATCTTTACAAATGTTGCATTCATCAGATTGAGAACTTGAATGCATTTAATTACATCTACAAGATGCATGCAAGATGAACTATGAATACATTTTTGATGATTCAAATATAAAAGTCGTTATATGGGCATAAACATTTTTGTGATTTTTTTTTTCTGATATTTGTATGTTCCGCTAAAAGTATGAAATATAACTCCTCGCAGGGGCGGAGCCAGGAATTCGTTAAAAAGGGGGAGGGGAAAAAATCTTGTGTCACTGCCGGATTTTTTATTTTTTTGTTGTTGAACAAATTAAATAGGAGGGGGCGCATGTGCCCATTTACGTGTTTTTGTTTTTGTTTTTGTTTTTTTTTTTGTTGTTGTTGTTTTTTTTTTTGGGGGGGGGGGGTTTACTTTTTATTTCTTTTGTTTAAAAAAGAATGGAGGGGGCGTGCTCCCAAATCCCCGATCCGCCACTGTCCTTGTACATGAAAACAAAATGGTCTCAAGATGGAAGTTTGTCTGACACCATATTTAATTTTTAGTCGTTGTGAGTTCCGGCAGTTTTAAAATGATCACTTTGTTGCCTATTATTCACATAATCCACGAACCATACAATAGCATTACATTGCACTCTGCAATGACGGAATTAAATGAATCGTATAATGACCTGTGGTATCAATAATAATATACCAGTCACCTTTTCTTGTAATGCATAACAGACCACATGAATTTATCATAAATGTAAATTTATACCTTGATTCGTTGAATGGAATTTTCCCCAAACCATGCAAATATGATATCATGGTTGTTATAGAGACGAAAATGCAAGATCTTCTCAAGAAATCCTAATATGGCTGGTTAAACCGATACCCGATATTAAACCGAAGCCAGTTTTGAACAGATATTTAGAAAATAAATTTTGAAGGCATCTGCATTTTTTTTTTTGATGTGGTCCTCCAGTAGATTGATCATCGCTATCTTAAATTGCAGTGCTTACTTGTTTTGATCAAATGATTCATTATTTATCTGTCAAAGCGAATTAGAATCATTTTTGCAATGTCTTAATTGGTTTTTATTTTTTGATCCAATTAAATTTACAAACGTGCCATTTTGATAACGTTTATTTATTACCGTAACGTTCATAAATGTTACAATATTCTTGAGAGGACTTTTTACTTAATATTTCTTTCTTTCTTTCTTTCTTTTTTCAAAAAGCGTGATCTCTTGTGAATGGCAACCACGACGTCTGTGATTTACGTAATGTTGTTTCTTTTTTGAGATGCCTCCGACATCTTGCTCTAACAAGTGAGATATTTTTGTCGTAAGAATTAGAAGAAATGTACACATAAATAATTAAGGATATTTCCATATGTCGTATTGACGTAGTTTAATTGAACTTCTATGAATCCAAATACATTTTTTTTCCACGCATTTGATATTCAGCTTGCAGGTCATGGGGTAGAATGGGCATAATTTTCTTTACAGCAGAAATAACAGTGGATAAGGAGATGATCCGATGAATTGCAAGAAAATACAACAAAATATACCTGTGAAAAATCATTATTATTAGAACACTTCATTGATAAGCGTTTGTGTAGCATCAGCAATACTCGAGGCTTAGAATTGTAAGGAAATGATCCGATGAATTGCAACAAAATATAACAAAATATGCCCATGAAAAATCATTTTTATTAGAACGTTTTATTGATATGCGTTCGTGTTGCATCTGCAATGCGCGTGGCTTAGCATTGTATAAGGAGACGATGTGTAAGAACAGGATTTTCAGCATTTTCCTATAAGAGTTTAAAGGGGATGGCTAGTAACTGATCAGTGGGAATCAGTGGGAATGCTGGGGATGATTGTTCCAGTCCTTGTGGGATTCATTTAAGAGTACATTATATATGTATTGTTGTGTGAAAAAATATTTGCTTCAGAATGGTCTCATATTCAAGTAATGTGCAGTTTAATGTTTCCATGTTAGCATGCCTGTACAGTAACGGGGCGATCGTTAACGGGCCGCATGTAGCGGAAGACGAAAATCGGTATTGTATAATAAACGTTTATGACATATACGGCTTCATTGTGTTTCATCCAAGTTAAAGCAATTTTCTGTCAAGCAATGTATTCATATAGGAGACGTGCAGCTCTTAAAGCAAACATAACACCACTGAAATGCACCCTCCAAATTTTGAATTTATAATCACGAGTGCATAGACGCAAGTAGTAACACATTGAATACTCCAGTAGACGTCAGATTAGGAACACACGCTGTTCAGCGAATGTTGAATTGGCATGTTTAAGCCATCAACAAAATGTATACTCTTGGAGATTGAACAAGGAACTTTAATATTTCAGTTGGGCCACTTTGATTCATTCCGTTTCATTATAAAATGCAAGCACCACACATTTTGCTGAAAACCTTTACAAGCACACTGCATGTGCTATAGTATTGTTCATTTTTTAATAAATATATTTACAGTGATGCCGATGTACTTGTATGATAGCTAACAGATGTGATTCTCGTGTTTATGACTGTTTCAACATTATCATCAAGAGTGTATACATAGTTATTGAATTGTGTGCTCGTATAGGTGTTTGACTTGATTCATTGGTTTCTGCGTTATCACTGTAAATGAAGGCACTTTACGCGTTGTTTACAAAGTAATTTCATCTTTATTGGATTTACAATGTTGTATAACAAAAAGTGTATAACCCGGTAAATAACAGAAGGGCTACTGCATAAACGTGGTTTGATTTGTTTGCAGCCTTTGTACATAATACATAATGCATATTTATACAAAGAGAGAAAAGGGGGAAGATAGAGGGGAGGAGTAAACAGCGTACATGTAGATATAGGATAGAAAAAAAAACGAAATGGAGAGGTTTGACTGCTTTCATAAAAGGTTTACCTTTTTTACTCACACAAGGTGTCGCCTAGATTACTGGTCAGCATACCGTCTGCATATTTGGGTTTTTTCCCACTCACGTGCAAATGGACAATTTTGTATGCCATGTCTTGGTCGGTCACCATGGTTACGTAAGCAATCAAATGCGACCATATGTTTTACAAGAAGGAAGTTCGTTTGTGTACAGAACATATGCGTCAACGTATCAACGGATCATTGATATTGAATGGAGAGCACCATTGGTTTTTTTACAGCTTTCTTAGGGGAAATCCAGTCCAAATATAAGTCAGTCTGATAAGAAAGAGTAAAATATCACGAGTTCAACGCTAAATATTTGATCAAAATCGGGTGAAAAGGTAAGGAAGTTATGATATTTTGAAGTTTCGCTAATTTTCAGGAAACAGTTCGTCGATATAAATATATGCAAATAGCAAAGTAGGCATGTCTTACCCTCACAACTTGCCATATAGTTTGTACATTACATTTTGGAATGTCCAGTTTTTCATTCAAAAGCAATTATACCAGAGGCTCAAATGCTGATATATCTAACTGATCACTATTCTGCAGTTATTCAACATAGTTATTTATCATGTTTTCAACATGTTTAGTAGACGATCAATGGAAAATTGTGAGGTTATGACATGGTCAACTCACTCATTTGCATATTCATATCCACTATACAAGAACTGTTTTGCAAAAAAAAAAAAAAAAACCTTCAAAATTTCGCAACTTCCTTATTTTTTATCCGATTTCAGTCAAATTTGTACTATTGAATTTGTAAGATTTTACTCTTTTTTTTATCAGACTAAGTTATTTCTGGACTCGATTTCCCCTTTAAAAGAATATTATGGATTTATATTCGGTATATCACAAGGAAGAGAATTCCAATTATCGGGACTGGCGTGTGTTATTGATTTCTGAGTCACCATTGCTTTGGATTATGTAGATCGAATTTTTCAGATTGCTTTCTAGGATAGGATTGTGTGTCTGTTCAGCTGAAATCAGGAGAAGAAAGGGGATGACAACTGGATGTTACATGAACGGACCATACGAGTGAATGTTGTTAAAGAAATGTATTATGAATGTTATTTACGTTGAGTAAATACTGCGAATAAGGGATTTGCTTTCCCTCGTCCTAAGCGATTAACAAAGTGTAAATCTTGGAGAATATAAGCCATCCCCCGGAATGCCCTGAATTGTAATATAGAACTGCATGCAATATGTGTACAAGGATAGAGTGGTCAAGTGTCGAATTCCTTGCTTGGGTCCATGAACACGTCAATGATGACGTGTTTTTCGCTCAGCTGAGGCATGCAGCATTCCATCATACAACTGGGTTAATGCCATATCCGTGGAATGGAATTTCTTGAAACCATATTGATCGTGGTTCAATGAATAATTTCTCGTCTGAAGGAGAAAAAAAAAATCATACAGTGCATTATAGAGAAATATTTCTATTACTTAAGAAAGACTAAGAAGAATAGAGATAGTCATAATTTGTTGTTGTTGTTATTGGGGGAGGCGGAGGGAGAAAATGAAACAATATTTGCGATGGGTTTGGAAATATGTCAGTTGAGAGTGAAAGGTCATAGATATGTAATAGAGGTGTCAAAATACTGCCAACAATTAAAATGTAAGATCTTTAGTGATATTAGAGAAATGCTCTCTCGTAGTGTACGCCTTGCTCTCTGCATATTACACTCTCTGAGACTTTGCAGTGTATTAGTGATATTAATTTGTGACAGCTTGAATAAAGCCATAATTATACTCTACATATAAATACTGTTATGGACTTGATTTCTTAGTAATAATGTTATGATTATAATATCTCTGCGCCTTCAAAACAGAGTGTGTTTACAAGTGTATTATCACCAGAAATACACGCATACACACACACACACACACACACACACACACACTCTCTCTCTCTCTCTCTCTGACACACTTTTTTTTTGTTTTATGATATTCTTTATTTGAGTTTCATTCAATAGCAAATCCATACTAACAATAAAATTGATATTACCAACAACAAAAAAGCAGCTGCAATCTTCTTTCTTGTGCTGCTGAATCATTTTTCAAGCATACAATACAATATATTTGGGTTTTTTTCCAAATCATAACATGTTTTTATAGAAAAAATGACATGAAATTGTGCATAAGTCTCAGAAAAAGATATTTTGATCAGCCTTATCAAGCCAATCCAAATGTGCCTTATTACACTCACACCCCAAAATGTGCTACTAAATCACTTATCTTTTTTATGCCTCCGCCACGAAGTGGTGCCGGAGGCATTATGTTTTCGGGTTGTCCGTCTGTCCGTCCGTCCGTCCTTCCGTCCGTCCGTAATGAATTTTGTGGACAAGGTAACTATCAAAACCTGTTGAGGTATCCTAATGAAACTTGGCATGTATGTGTATTAGGGGGTGAAGTTGTGCCTATCAACTTTTGGGTGCACGTGATCAAGGTCAAAGGTCAAAAGGTCAAGGTCAAATACATAAAATTTCACTATTTCCACCATATCTATGCAATGCCAGAAGATATTTTCTTGAAACTTAGTGTATACATTTATTACCCAATTTAGATTCTCTGGTGAAAGTTTGGTCGTGAGGTCAAAGGTCAAAGGTCAAAAGGTCGAGTAAAAGTATTAAAACTTCTTTTTTTCTCTGTAAATTGGATAATTGTTCAAGGTATCTTCATGGAACATAGTATATACATGTACTGACTGGCAATGATTATCTAGAGAATGTAGGGTTCATGGGGTCAAAGGTCAGGGGTCAAAGGTCAAGTGCAACACTTCAAAATTTTACTATTTCCCTCATGTTCATGCAATGCCAGCAGGATTATTTTTTTAAACACTTTGTGTATGCATGTGTAACCTAATAGAAATTCTCTGGAGAGTTTTTCTTTTCTTTTTCTTTTTTTTTTGCCTCAAAGGTCAAAAGGTCAAGTGAAAGTGCTGAACTAACTTTTTCCTCCATATCTCGGAAGTGGCTCAATTTATCGTGAAACTTACTGCATATTTATGCATGTTCTACCTGAAAGTGATTATCTTATGAATTTTAGGGTCAAAGGCCAGATGAACATGGTAACAATTTACTATTCAGTACAGAAATTGCACTTTTTCTCCATACCGGTACCATGAAAATTACTCAATGCATAAATGTATGAATGGGTCAAAGTCAAGTTGAAGTCCTTAAATCCCCAAATACATGCTCTCCTATTCATCCAATTAAACCAAGGTCAAGGAAGGTGAACATTCAACACATTTGTGACAAACTTGTCATTTCAATATTTTGCCAGTTTTGTGAAAATGTAATCACACATTGTCCACATGTACTATCTAGACCTGTTAGGAGAATCATGCATTATGGCGGAGGCATACCCGTCGCCATAGCGACATTTCTAGTTTAAACATAACTTCCTTCTTTTTAACATAACTTCCTTCACACACACACACAAACACAACAAACAGAACACTCACACACACATAAGTATATGATAACACAAACACGAAACGGATACGGGGCAAGCGTAACACAAATATTCAAAACTGATCACAATTATAATTCATCATTCATTGTATTCTAAAACTCTGGTGAAAAGGGCGATTAGTATGCAGACTTGATCATGAGGTGGCGCTCTTTACAAAGAGTACGCCGTCGACCGAAAAAGTCGAACGCTACCCGTTCGGTAAATGTGCATTTCAGCTGCAAAGTAGGGAGATGTGAGACAGTTTTCCAGGGGCTGTGGAACATTTTTGCTTTTCTTCTTTATTATCTTTTCCTTTTTGAAAGGTGTGTGTGTGTGTGTGTGTGTGTGTGTGTGTGTGTGTGTGTGTGTGTGTGTGTGTGCGTCTGTGTGTGTGTGGGGGGGGGGGGAGGGTGGCTGTCAGTGAAATGCTCGTCAAGGGGCTCGTCCTGAGTTGAGGGGATGCAGCAGCAGCTAGCCCAGTCCTGCTGGTTCCGCAGCCCTTGATTCATTTTTAATGAGAATCATTTCGTGTTTATCCAACCTCTCGTCATCCGGAAAACGAAAATGTAAGAATTCGTAATCCACAATATTGATAATAGCTTCCAAATAATTGTAATGTCATAGTAGACCACTTCAAGTCGCCGTATTGTTACGTGTTTATAACGGAAAAAAAATGTCAAAATGAATTAGCAGTATTTCCGTCATTCTCAGTTACATTCACTTTATAAGAGATGTAGATTGAAATCTTCCTTACGCACCGCCGTAAGATATCTATATATCTGCGGTTAGTGATGCAACCACTTAATGTATTAAATCATTTTAGATGATTTAGATAATGAAAAACGATGGGTAAACCGCAAACATTGCTATATCAGAAAAGTTGATAAAGAGTAAATTTGATTCCTTTGTATAAAATACATTATAAGTTCCTCCTCTTTAATCACAATATTTGCCGCAGATGTCATCATATCAATGTGTGTTATATAAAACAGACTAAGTCTTATAACATTGTGTTTTCTTATGAAATGATTTGTCAGGTAATTTTCTGACACTTTGAAAAGAATTTGCAATTTATAACTGATTTTTGTAACTGTTTGCTGTTCTTATTGTATTTAGAATGGCCAAGAATATCATGTGTTAAATCTACATGTACATACATATCTCTTTTTGTATATATTTGTGTGTATGATATCATTTAATAAAGGAATCCTGTGGAAGGGGAAAAATTTTTTTTAAAAAAGTCTTATAACAATTACGCTTATTAAAACGAATTCATTTCACCTTTTTTTTTAGGAGGAGACAACTTTAGCAGCGTTTAGTGATATTATTGTGGATGAGGATTCATGCTCTCATGTTCAGGTAAGTCAATTAAAACACAAGAACATAATTCCAAGCAGAAGATAAGACAGTACAAAGTGATTATGTAGCGGCATCAGTCCTAATTATGTCATAAAAGTAGTGTTCACGATGTGTTTTCCCTCTATGATCTTATTGACGGGGATCCCAACATTGATTAAAAAAAATGTCAGGTTTGTCTATACGCATGAGCTGCTAGTGCGCCAGCTGTAGATAGTGACATTACGTATAGCTGCAGCTCTGTGTCTTCCACACGGATTATATCACACGGAAGCCATCACGTACAACCATAATTTATACGTTTTATGCAAAAAGTATTATTTCTTCAAATTAGTAGATTGTTTTGGATTATCATCTACTTTGATATTGACTTAAATATCTCTTGATAAATTTATTTTTTAATGTTAAGTCTAGGCTAAATAGATGTGAACTCGTATCGAATGATTTGCTTTTAATACTTGTTTGTTCTTCTTTTCTATTTTACCATGCAAGGGAGGTCAATACTGCACTCTAACATGAAAATTGTTTCCAAAATATATGAGAAAGATGAGGAATCGTTGTGCAACTTGCAAATGGAATAAATTTCGTAGAGTAAAGTGCCATCTTTAACGAGATCTAGCTAGCTCTCATTAATCTTTCAAGAATTCTTATTCAACATGATTTTATTTTCTCATCTTATACTCCAGGATATGTCAATGTCTGCAAGACAACGTCTATAAGTTCTGGGTGGTCCATTCCATTAGCATTCATAGGTATGAGACCCTAAAGTGTTCCAAGTGTTAGAAGAGGAAAACAACAACCCAGGTAGATGTTTTTAAAAAAGTGACATTGAAGCGGAAATCCTGATATGGATTTTAGTGTTTGTTTGTTGTTTGAGGATGTGTACTTCCCCGATTTTGAATAATTATAACCACAGGGCCTACGGAACATACTTGTGATTAACATACAAACATTACATAAATAATGGTTACCACTCCATGATGATCAAAATGCTTTATGACTTTAGGATGAAATCTCTGGAAAGCAGTAATTTTTCCGGCTTCCTTCATCGTCATTTCGAGTGGTTATTTGTGACTTTCGAAATGAAATAGACTGGCAATAGAAATAAGGGTGCTCGTAGAGTTATATGGTTTCAATGAAAGTCACAATGATAATAATTATCCCTTAACAGTGAATGGAATAACGATAGACCTGATTTTACGAACGTTACGTAATCATCGAAATGATTAATCCGACTCAAGATAAAGTGTATGAAAAACAAATGTTTTCATACAACTTTCAAATCATTATCGTGTATCTGCAGTACGCAAATTGGTTGGTACGCCCACTACGTCAAGGCAAAGAGAGCAACACGGTGCCTGTGTGTCTTCGTACAATATAGGGAGGTAATCACTGACCTCTATGTAAACTTCAGAGATAGTGGATGTAATGTGTAATTACTGCCAGCGTTTTCTCATTACCCTTTCAATTCACCAGCGTCAAAAGCAGCTTACTTCCCCCTCTCTATCTCTCTCACCCCCCCCCCCCCCCGTATTTTTCTTAGGATACGAGGCGTGATATGCGCTCAGCTAGCTCATGGCTATTTATGGTCAAGGCAACCGGACCTCACAAACGACGCGTCACTTTGGCCGATCTCACGTTCTCGGATGCCGACGTACTCAAAACGCGTGATCTTATCATAAATACAAAGGATTTCGTTCTGATTGGTCGAAAGTTATCATGACGTAGTGACTGTACTGCGCATACAGGTTGATGTAAACGCGACCAAGCAGAGCGCGACATGAGTACATCAGCGATTAGAAAAGAAAAAAAAAAGTGCAGTATTCACCGCATAATCGGGCACCTGATAATCGGGAACATCGGTTAAATGACGCACGCCTCCCATAAACAAACAGAAACAAAACAAATTCTTTCAAGTATACTATAAAAAGCAAGCAAGCAAACAAACAAATCAACAAAAAAATAGTGCATGAGATGAATCACAGCCCGTATAGGTGCTCCAATGATCAACGCCTTTGTTTTTGCCCGCGGAGTTGAAAACGTAAACTTTGAATAATCAAGGAGGTTTCATAAAACCTCCCAGGAATAATCCATGAGACAAACGGGAGGAACAGTAAATGCTTGAGGGACTGTACAGTACTGGTTGAGGTGGGGATTCAGGTTTTGAACATTCCTAAGTGAGATCATGAGAAATCTCCTATATGAAATATGAAAGAGCATGTAATTTTAAGAAGGATTCAACGTCTATTTGATGAAAATTGGTTTTCAAATGCCTGAGATATCCAAAACAGTGATAATAATAGAAGGTGGCAGGCCACGCCTTCTCTTTGTTTCACCTTGTTTTTTTAATATCTCAGCCATTTCAAAACCGATTTTCATCAAATAAACTTTTGATACCCCTTAAATTGCATGCTCTTTGACATCTCATAGAGTGGTTTCTGAATATCTCGCAAAACGTTAAACGCTAAATCCTCACCTCGACCAGAACTGTACACACCCTTTAACGTGATATTGTGTTTGTTTATTTGCTTGCTTGCTTGGGTGTGCGTGCGAGTTTGTGCTTTTTACGCAAGTGAGTTACATAATTCACAATCGGCGTATATCTTGAGAACCTTTTTAAGTTTCTAAGTTTCTAGTCACTTGAGTTATATGATAGTTAAAAATTATTATAAGGTGGTACAATCATTGTATATACATTCTTTCATGTTATACTTTACGCACCTTAATTTCTGTTATCAAAAAAGTGATGTTCATATCTTTTTTGTCGAAAAATGAAATAAAACATTGAATTGAATTGAAGTTGATTTCTCTATATAGTTGCAGTCTATTTCCTTTTCAACTGAAGCGCAAGTGTGTGATCATGAAACATCTGGGTACTAATAAACATGATCACTACAATGTTAAGTTCTCTCTGTAAAAAGAATTGTTAGCAGCAAAGTGTTTCATCTGATTGCTTTTCATTTGTTCAGTGTAATCTCATGAGTTTATTTATGATCGGGATTTTTCATTTTTGATAATGTATCAACTTCACAATTTCTTCTCCTCCTCCTCCTCCTCCTTCTTCTTCTTCTTCTTCTTCTTCGTTTTCTTCTTCTTCTTCTTCTCTCTCTCTCTCTTTAAAAGAAAAAATGAAGGTATTGTTATTGAACCAGATTTGCAATACATAATCTTGTTTAATTGGTTTGTTTATCCCGCTTTCACTAGATTAGACGTGGTTCATCGCTTACATCAAGTACAACAAATAGGTCTGCATTTGTTCTGCGCGTCATCAACTAGGCGAGAGTGTGGGTGATTATAATACGCAGTTGCTTACTGTAGAATGACTGAATTCTCAAACACCTAGGTACATATTCAAACCTAAGGCTTTCTTTGAATATTTTGATTATATCATTTCTGATTACATATTGAAGACACAAATTTACTTCAATAAAAAAGTATATATATCAAGGGCAGATCTAGGTGACGCCAAGTCATGTCATAAATTTCAGGGTTGTCACGCATGAACGAACATGGTTACATGAAAAGGGGTTCATTGTTTGTTTGTCTATAACTGTGCGTGAATATAGTTGCCCCACCCATATCGAAACTTTTCTCCCTTCACTTTCGCGTATACTTGAAGTAGTTGTACTAGTACTAGTATTACAAAAGACTGAAACTTGGTTGTCAGTGGATTTTGGTTGGTTGAGCGCGGATAAACACTGTCGCGTGTGCCTTTGCTCATCTGTAATATTCATTCCCACCGAGCATCGTATGCATTGATGCAACGCTGAAGCTTACACGCAAGGCTGGGCAAATTCAGAAGCCTACGTTGAGGAAACTACTGGGGCCGTATCATCACGTAGTAGTGCGTAGGTGCATGGGTACCGCACGGCACCGGGTGTCCTTATGGTGCGCGTCTGATAGCTCCACAGAGTGCAATGGCACATTATAAACACAATAGTTAGTTCCTCATTTCTAACACTACAGTCACAGATGCTAGTAGTAGCACGATATGCGGGGCGAGTATTCTGTGCTAACTTCCGGGTAATGAAAATGTCGTAAACGTATGGACTTTTCGAAGAGCGATATTTAACGTATCAAGGATCAAAAGTCCTCTATCTGCTTGGACATCCTGACCATAGTAATATTGCCTTGGATACGTGGAATTACGACAATGGAGTGACATCTCTCATATTTCGCTTCGTGTATTTCTATGGGAGGTAAGTGACGTGATGGAAGTAACATATATTTCAACGCATGGGACTATTATATGACATCGAGCAGATTGAGATTTTTTAAGCGGTAGGTTACCCTATGTTGGAGGCGATACTTGTCTGTGTATTAAGGTAGAAAAGAGTCTGGTTACATGAAATAAATTAACTTTTTAATTGGTACAGTAGCAAAACGAATTATCCACTCGAAAAGCAAATGTGTATAAAGTTTAGATAGACTAGTTAATAGAGTGGTCTAAATCAACAATTCAGACTATTTTGGTGTAACTTTCTGTAAATTGTTAAGTTGTATCCTATCATACGTAAACGTTAGAGGTAAACGACACTGAGATATACTTCAAGACTAGATGTAGAGTCGTCATCCCTGTTTGCGACAGGGTGCCTATTTATTTGTGGCAGGGGTCATTTCATTCGTTGATGAAAAGGCCCAATCAGTTCCAAGGAGTACTCTCCTCACTTCCCATGACATTTGCGATCGTATGCGAGTAACTCCCACTATCAATCATTCATTCTACTTTCTAGACTAAAACAGTGCCAGTGGGACTCACAAACAGGTATAATTATTCTAATTACCCTGAGTCTCTGTGTTTTCAATCATATGTTGTACATGTACAGTCACAGTTTCTTTAGGTAGGCCTATATGCAATATGCCTATAGATGGCTTCTTAAGTCAACACAACCATATGGAGGGTCATGACTGATATTGAAGAACTGTATTTGAAACTCTTATCTTTAGTGTGGTATGTGGAAGAAATCATTGGGATTAAAAAGAAAATATTTAGAAATATTACTATCAAGTATGCAGTCCCCCCCCCCCCCCCCCTTTAAAAAAAAATGCAATTTCTTTCTGCAGGTTGTTGTGGGAATATATCTGTGGATGTGCAAATGGTTCAAAAAATGATGAAAAAAAAATAATTGCCATTGCAATGGCTGGCTCAGTGAGAGGGCCAATAATAAACCCACCCACTGCACCCCAATTTATGCAATTAAATCGGCACAGGACTTTTCATTTAGGTTGTTAGTGAGGGTTTTGAAAACTGTGTTGTGTACTTTTATTCCACCTACAATTGATTGTAGATTTTGATATCAGGCTCCAAATGAGACTTTGTATGGGCAGAAAGTTCTATTTAAACTGAATTCTGGAAATCTTGTGTAGTCATTTTTTTTTTAATACAGAAACTAGAGCCCAAGAACTTGCACATAAGCTGTACTGTAGCTATAAATCAGTAATCCACACTCAAACAATTTTAAAAGAATACCCTTTGATAAAGTCTGCGAATTAGTATGAACATGTCATACTGTACATTTCCTAATTGTTATCTTTTGTAATGTAACTGCAGAAAAAGTGATTATATACAGGCAGTATGCTTGAAATGTAAATATACATTGTATGTATCGGTCTCCTTCTTTGCATAACCTGCAATTTGGTACCTTGAATAATGGGGGTGTTGCAAGAAAGTTGCAATCAATTGCAAATAATTGCTAATTTTGAAACAACCATTCTGATTGGCTCAGAGTCTGCCCTTTGAAGAAGACATGCATGCAACAATGATTCTGATTGGCCAGTGACAATCAGTTGCAAGTTGCAATCTTTCTTGCAACAAAGCTTGGTTGTAACGTGTAGCAGCAAATTGACATTCAGGTCATGCTTTGGTCACCAACCAAGTCATTTTCTAGATAAATAGAGTTTGTATCCACTTCACATCAGTCTGAACAATTTCCATTTTCTACAATACATGCTGTGTTTTATTAGACCATAGTCTATATGTATTGTCATTACTATTGAATGACCCCCTGTAATAACATAATCAGTCTCTTGAACAAAGAGGCAGAGCAGACTATGTTCTTTGTAATTGATCATTTGATTTAATGTTTTATGTGCTTTGCCGGGACTAGATGTGACAACAAATTCCTCTCTGTAACTCGTCTTCTAATAAGTGCATATCTGATGTCTTGTAAAATCATTATTTATCAATGTCAAGCATTATTACTATCATATGGGGGATAAATCTTCAAATGGGTTAGTTGCATATTGTTAGTGTTTGAGAAAGGAAGTAACTCACAATTCATACATTATTCAAGGGCTGTGTTGCAGCGAGAGTACAGTGTACACACAGGTTTAGAAGAGCTGCTCTTAGTCCTGCTGCCAATGTACAGGAAGCAAGTACAAAATGCTACATGATATAGTCACAGGGTTCGATGGATTGTATAGTTACATTAACTCATCCTCATGGAATATTCATGTAGTAGGTGGGAATACAATGTGTATGAAATACCAACATTTATGTATTTACTGATACACACATGTATAATTACATGTACTTTGTACAATATAGAAGAACTAATGAAATTCAAAGCCATTGAGAAAATTGTTTGCTGAAACAAGAAAGTCTATGGTTTTTATTTTACCCTTTTTATTTGTGTTAACAATTGAAATTGATGCTGAATGTGATTACATTTCGTGAATCTACCAGGGTATTCAGGTCCTGATCATAATGTAATATTGCTGCAGGAATTGCCACCTTGTTCTCATTTTAATTTGGCAACTCTGAATTGATTGTGTGTTTTATGTTGGAAAGAGATTCAATTGAACTGTTCAAATTCATTAAAATCTTCACAAATTCAGAAGAAATATATAGAAATTTACCAGTTGGATAGAGAAATGTTATAAAAAAGTTAAAGATCTTTAAACTTGTGCATGCAATTTAGGGATCATGTAAAAAGAGGGATTTAGGGTCCTTTAATAATTCTGTAGCCTAAACAAAACATACTGTACAGTACATACTTTATAAACAGTGGCATAACTTATGACCACAGTATGGTACAAATGCAATGAATGAATATTTCATACTACCCTTGGAAACACCAAGAATGAATGCTAAAAGATCATGATTACAAGTTACAACAGTTACACCAATCCATAGAAATGTTGTGTTTCCTGTGACCTGGTTAATTGAAATCTAGATTTAAAACAGTCCTAGTGATACTTGTCTTTAACTTCTTTAAGACTGCTGTCTCCAAATGCCAAGTTGACATTTTGCACAAACACATCATCTTCGGCAGTGACAGAGTTAAACACTAATTTAGAACCTGACTACTTTAGAATTAATGACTAAAAATGTACATATTTGTCTTTTATTTGAGAGTTCTCAGACCAGATGATTTTCTCCTTTTTTTTTGGGGGGGGGGGGGGTGGAGAATGGCATCTAGAATCAGTCAGATGTTGTCATGTTTACTTTTAAAATGTGAGAGCCTGTTAAAAAAGAATATAATCAAACCACTTGGTATCTTTTTTTTTGAGGGGGGGGGGGGGTGTTGTTACCAACTGACACCAAAACTTTCCAAATGAAGGTATCCGTATGTACAAAAAAATGTAGCTCGTAGGACTTTCTGGAATTTGTAACAGGTATATTAAACTACATGTATATATGTATATGAATTCAAACATTCATGTCAGTAATTGTAGCTACTGGTGATTATTTGTGTAGTAGTAGTAATGGTGTTTGATTATACATTTTGTATTGTTGCTGCTACAAGTTCAAATACACAACTGTACATGATTTACCTGTAGGATATTTATAGTAAAATCATTTTAGGCCTGCAGTGTGTACGTGCGAACTGGCAATTACTCTTACTTGTACACAGTTAACAATTAACCTGAGCACTCTCAAAACTGCACACTGTAAATATACACATTGTATTCAAGCTTGATTATGGGCAAGTCCAAGATAATGCGCACGTTACGTATGGGACATTCAGAGACTTTTATGACCTGAAAAATAGTGTTAATGGCCTTTGATCATATTGAACTTCATCATGGTGATTGATATCTAGGAGAAGTATAAACATGTAAAAAATTGAGAAAAATGACCTTGACAATTATATTCTAGAAGAGAAAATATGTGCCGTTACGTATGGGACCAGAAAACTTTTTGTTTTTTTTTAACATTTTTTTCAACCTCAAAACTCTCTGAAAGTATTTCATTCTACAACTTGTAACTCACTGTGATGAAAGTCACAACACTCAAGATTATCACAGGTAAGTTTCATGTCATTAGGCAAAAAGCTCTAATTACAGGTTCTAATTAAAGACAGACATGACGTGTTACGTATGGGACAGTTACGTATGGGACAGTTTGTCCCCCATTCATTTAGTGTGTGAAGAACCATGTTTATGGGTATTTTGCATAATTTTTGTAGTAAAATCAGTTGAAACTACTCAAATACTGATACAGATTGTCAAGGAAACATTATTCCCCGAATATTCACCATCATAATAATATTCAATCATATTTTTGTATTCTTATGACCAACCTGAGTATGCATGCCCTTTGTCCCCCATTCGTTTAGTGTGTGGAGAACCAAGTTTATATGGGTATTTTGCAAAATTATTTTGCAAAATACCCATAAACAAATTTTTGTATAATCATTGAGGTAGAATCAGTTGAAATTACTCAAATGCTATTCCAGATTGACAAGGGAACAATATTCCCCATATATTTACCATCATAATCATATTTAATCATATTGTAATATAACCGGATTTCTCCAGTTACTGTGGGATCTTTATTGGGTATGTTCGCGGACACCTCACTCGGACTCACAACGATCACATCATATCGCATCATCACGTAGAGAAAGCATCAATAATTCACCGAGAAGACAATCGAAGTGCGTGCGAAGAAGAACTTTATTACCGTACTCGCCAATCCGGCTACCCGTCAGGACCAGTCGCCTGACACGATGCACCACTGTATCGCCGCACGAATGGCCGATACACACAGCGTTACAAGACTTTAGTGTACAATACACTACAAAACCACGGGGGGACTCTGCGGACACGTCCGCCCCCGACGAGCGTCAGCTCACCACTCCTCGCTCCTTCTACCCGAGCGAGAGTATAACCACGTGCGACCCGTGACCCCCATCGAAACTCATACGGTCATGGGGTCACCGCACGCCCCCTACGTCCTAACCAGACGTACCAGAGACACCAACTTCAGTGCTCTCACCTCATTTCATTACACAGCCCCTCCCTAAGACTAGTCAGTCCCTTGACTAGGGCAACTCGGGCTTTACATAAATAATGAAATGACCGAAACCGGATACTACAATCCCGTATCCCACACAAACAGAAACATAAACAATAAACGCTAGAACAACATTTTTACGTAAACTTCACAGATTAGCGTAAGCACATTTACCTATTCTTACACGCTAAAACAACCAAGTGTATGACAAACATACGCGAAACACTGTCTCGCAACTTTGCATTTACATGTATTTACATAACTTAATAAACACACACAAAAAGATGTGAAAACCGCATCATTACTAAACAAGCGAGGCGTTCATCACTACGCATCATTGTCTCCCGCCTTGCTTAAACAACGAACGCAGAAGTTACCTTTCAAAAGTATAGCTTTTCCGATAGTTTACATTGTATTTACACGTATTTACACACACACACAAAATAAACAAAGCTCTCTTAATAGCAGTCCACATTTTAAAGACAAATAGAACACTGTAGCGTCATAAGTCGTTGCGCCTTCCGCTAGGGGTTCCCGTCCTGCACTCCAACCATAGCGTCTCCGGAAAATTCCTTGCGCCGTCCCACTTGGTGTATCCTTATCGTAAGTCATCTCGCAGACCACATGACAGATATGACAATACGTCACTGCTGGTTCAACCTGTCGAGGTAGCACATGGCGTTGCAGGTATGGTGCACATATTGCAGGTATCCCGCAGTTTCCTGCATTATATACATTAAGTTGCGGCTGTACACGAGTCACTACAATCACCTGGCGCTCTACCCAGCATCCCTGATACGAGTCATCGCATCGCTGAGGAGAGTTTCGCTTCCTTGGTTGATTGCGCCGGAGATCAGTATGGAAAACGTCGGAGAAATGGATTCATCTTTGCCGGTGTGCAAATCGATAGGGTCAGACTCTGGTCGAACGTCTCCAGCTTCGTTGAGGAACTTCCGAGATGCATGGTGCCAGGAGGGCATGACGATCCAGCTCCTGCAAAGGAGCATCAATACCTCCACCAACCTCGATCAAAGACTGTAACAACGGCTCACCAAAGCACTGTTTCATTCGAGCCAGGTGCATAAAGCTTTTCTTTCCGATGTTTTCTCTTGTGTTCGGCAGGTCACGTCCGACAACCTTCCTACAACCAGGAACGGACCTTGTCATTTCCGTTGTCATGATGTGTAGCAACGCAGAATTGCATTAAAATGCACCAGGAACAGAGTTTCGGTCTGATCGTGAAAACATGCATGTGCACGCATAGCAGGCATTCGATTTGAAGGCACTACTAACGACACTGCAGGCATAGCAGGCATTCAATGTGAAGGCACCGCTGGCACTACAGGCGCTACTATTTCTTCTTGACGAGTAGGGTCCTACTGTATTTTCTTCCGGCGCAGACTTCTGCCTCTCATACGACTTCAACTTCATGATGTCGGTATTGAAAGATGAACTTGCAGGCATACCGGGCATTCAATTTGAAGGCACCGCTGACACTGCATGCGCTAAAGGGGTCCTCTTGACAGGCGCTATTCTCTCTTTATCTTCTCCAGGCTGCGTAAAGTCTAAAACAATACAGGCGCCTTCGCCGGCAAGCGCCTTTCCCCTGCAGGCGCCTTCGCTCGCAGGCGCTTTTCCCCTGCAGGCGCCTTCGCTCACAGGCGCCTTTCCCCTGCAGGCGCTAGGCGCCTCCGCCTGCAGGCGTCCTTCACTGCAGGCGCCCTCCCCTGCAGGCGCCTTTCCCCTGCAGGAGCCCTTCAACTTCAACTGCAGGCGTCTTTCACCTGCAGGCGTCTTTCACCTGCAGGACGAAATATACGTAAGATGTATTTACTGATCCAGCCTCACCCTGCAGGCAATGAAAAGTATAGTAGGCATTCGTAACGAGGGCACTACTATAGCACTGCAGGATAAATCCTCTCTCCTCTAATTTATTAATGCAAAACAATTTTACATTAACATGATTTAGCAGTCACCTGGTCCACGAAACCCATCCCGACGCTGCCACCAATGTAATATAACCGGATTTCTCCAGTTACTGTGGGATCTTTATTGGGTATGTTCGCGGACACCTCACTCGGACTCACAACGATCACATCATATCGCATCATCACGTAGAGAAAGCATCAATAATTCACCGAGAAGACAATCGAAGTGCGTGCGAAGAAGAACTTTATTACCGTACTCGCCAATCCGGCTACCCGTCAGGACCAGTCGCCTGACACGATGCACCACTGTATCGCCGCACGAATGGCCGATACACACAGCGTTACAAGACTTTAGTGTACAATACACTACAAAACCACGGGGGGACTCTGCGGACACGTCCGCCCCCGACGAGCGTCAGCTCACCACTCCTCGCTCCTTCTACCCGAGCGAGAGTATAACCACGTGCGACCCGTGACCCCCATCGAAACTCATACGGTCATGGGGTCACCGCACGCCCCCTACGTCCTAACCAGACGTACCAGAGACACCAACTTCAGTGCTCTCACCTCATTTCATTACAATATTCTATATTTTTTATGACCAACCTGAGTATGTATGCCCTATTTTTATCAGGATAGTTACTACTGAAACATTGAATAGTTTAAAGTGTTTACTTCCATTGATGAAGGGCAGTTTGCCATTTAGTTTCAATAAAAAATGACTTGACACAAGAAATATTAATCTTAATAAATAAGCAATACCTGCTGCGTGGAACCCCAGTGATCGAGTAGATATATGATGTCTGTCTAGCGGTCAGGTCATTGATTCGAGTCACACCTCAGTATGTATACCCATGAATTTTGTCATGGCTACTATTGAAACTGAATAAGGACAATTTGTGTATCACTTGCAATAAAAAGGAATCATTTTACTTTATATATTTTTTTGTATATATCACAACCATTTCAAATTGGATCTCCGTCACATAAACTTTGAATTCCTCTAGTCTTAGGATTGTATGCTCTTTAGTAATTCATATAATTGGTTTCCAATCATCTCATTAAATGTTGAAAATTGAATCCCCATTTCTACAAAAACTATACCATCCCTTTAATGCTGATTTTTCACTTTGTATTTTGCCATTTTCCCCTCCCCCTTTCTGAAAATTGTTCAGTCAAGTACATTGTTTCAAGTGTCTAAAACTCAAAAAATAGCTACAATGTTGGGATGATTTCTTCAGGATGAATACATGTACCATTTGTGTTCTGAGAGACCTTCCCAGCTAGCTACATGCATTCACATGCAATATGTATGAGGATGTCCCATACGTAACACATTTGTCCCATACGTAACATTATTTCAATGCCCAATAGAACATATTTCTTTTACTTTTTTTTCTTTTTTCTATGGTATTTAATTTCTCTAAACAATAAATTAGAACTTTCCAAAAGGGCATTAAAATATCCTTAGCAATTTCAGAAAAAACCTAAAAAAATGACCTCAATTTGTTACGTATGGGACATCTCATGATAGGACACGAGCTAATTTGCATAATAATTTGCATAATCCCTAAATTTTTATACCAAGTTAAACTATTTGATGAACTTCTTATGTCCACATATTAATCAAATATCATTTGTTTTCTTTTGAATTAATATGAATTTTTATAAATGTCCCATACGTAACGCTGTGTTTCACATTTATGCAAATGAAGCCCTTGAAATTTGCATAAACTTACATAATATCATTTTTTCTTCCATGGAAATCAAAACTTCAACTCATAAGCTTCAAAATGATACCAAACATGTCAATATTGAGCAAGGATGAAATTTTGCCTTCTGAGGGGACCTTATCTTGGACTTGCCCACATATATACAAATGTGTATATTTTGCACGCACCATTAAAGGTGGCTAGCTTAGAACCATTTAAAGAGTGTACAAATCAATGTATAGCAGAGATATACTAGAAGAAGGAAAAGTTTTGAGTAAAGATATAAATCACAGTATGAACAAGATGGATACTATTTGTGACAGTGCACCTCAAAACGAACATAAAGTCGCACACACTGATTTTGCGTGAGGACTGAAAATAAGTGAAATGGGTCAACCTAGCCGAACTTGACTTTTTCATATTTTCTGAAAGAGCGGGTCTTCTTTTACATTATGCTCAAATTTGGTATCATAAAACGGGCAGGAAAGTGTGTTTTTTTAGCAGTTTATCTCGAACATTTTTGGTAGAATAGTGTGATTAGGTGTGTCTTTAGAATCCCTTTTTCATCTCTGGAAAACCTTGTCCATACTCTTCACTTTCAACTCTAATAACTTTTGAGAGGATAGTGCTACTACTTGGAAAGTTGGCACTAATTATGGACAGAATGTGTTAATGAGGCATGCCTAATTTCATTTTAATCTGATAATCCCTTGATTGTTGTTACTCTGGTGGTTTACTTCCTGTTTTTTGTCCCATTCATCGCACAGCCAGCACGGTTTGATAAAGATTAAGCGCTTGAATAGACACTGTACTTCAGAGCCTCTTTTCTCAGTTCACACTTTTCCTGAGTTTGTGCTTTCTTTCCAATATTTAGATAGGTTAAGAGAGTCCATTTGGTTTGAGTTATACATCATTTTAAAGCTTAAAGTCTGCTCTTTCAGAATATGGTCTTAACTAAAAATTCATGTCTGGCGACTTTTTGTTTGTTTTGAGGTGCAGGGTCACATTTGATCTGAAACACCTACGTGACAGTGTAAGCTGTTCCAATCCTGTATAATTCTGTGGTACAAAGAGTATCCACATTAAGTGGACCGGATGTTCTGTGCTAAGGTAGAATATACTGCAAGGTTGGATGACTGTAGAACAGCGTGTAGATCTATTCTGGCCGGTATGATTACATCCTAAAATCTAGTGTCTGTGAGATGATCTAACCAGGAAATAACAGTTCCCCATTTAAAGGTTCCAACTCTCTATCTACTTTTTTTTGTTGCCCTCTTATTGTGAAGCAAAGTGTGTGTCTGTGAACAAAGATAATTACCTCCGCCAAGGGAGGAGGTTATGTTTTCGTTACCGTTGGTTTGTTCGTTTGTTCCTTTGTCTGTGTGCAAAATAACTCAAAAAGTAGTTAACGGATTGGGATGAAACTTGCAGGAAAGGTTGAGAATGACATAAGTACCAAACGATTAACTTTTGGCAGTGGTTTGAGAATTTTTGGGGAATTTATTAAGGATTTTTGACATTTTGGCAGGCAGGGTCAATGAACTTGGGAGTTCAGGCTGCGCGTGTATTTGAGGTTTGCCTGTGCGCACTAAAGTGCGTGCTCTAGTTTTTGCTTGGGTGAGGCGCGCCGTGCAGCTGAGGGTTTATGACGTATAAAGGCTTCTATATTGGGAAATCTGGCAACTTTGAGCACACAATGCATATGGGTGGAAATCACTGATATCTCTACGGAAGAACAAGATCAGTGGTGAAAATGATTTGCATGCTTGGCGGAGGTCTGCGCTCTCAGAGTACTTTTCTAGTTTGATATTACAGTATTAAAGCAGTCTGCATATTTGTATGGATTACAAACACAAAACTTAAGCTCAAACTATACTAGATAAGAACCCCCAGTTATTTCTATTGTATTAACTTTCTACATGCATGCTTGCATGGTTCCAAGTCATGGAAAGTCAGTTCCACACTCTGTAGTTGGGTACACTTTAAAGAAATTTGTGGTGGCAAATGTAATGTCGATTGAAAGGTATTTTTGAGATTAGGACAGGGAGCTGTCATTATGAACATTCATGACTTCTGTTTATACCCTATGACTATAAACCAAAAAAAAATGAAGAATGAATGAGAATTACCACCTATAATGAAATTCTCCACCATGCTCAAGTGTACTAGAATATACTGTATGTGAAAAAAAAATAGATTTGAGAAATAATACAGTTTTATCAAAGTCAAGCATTAAATAAGGAAGCTATGATTTTTTTTTTTTTTTAGTTTTACATGTTTTCATGAAATACCAGCAGAGTGGAAGAGGCAATTAAATAATCACCTTACAACTCTGCCTTTGGTATAATCATGTATTCTAATATTTTAAATTATGTTTTTGGTGGATGACTTTACTCACTCCAACTTCTGGGGGATGATGGAAGGGGGACATGAAAAAAAAATCAACTGCAGAGGTGATGCTTTCACTGCATCAAATTCTTAAATTTAGATTTTTGTTTTAATCATTTTTGTTTTCTATTTGAGCTAATGGCTGACTTCGCTCAAGTTCTAAAACATTTATTATCGTGTAGAAACAGAAACAATCATTTTTATGAAGGCAGGCTTTCAGAACGTAGCAACCATTGTTTAACTGTATCCTTCGCTTGAGATGGATCAGGTTGAGCAACAACAAAAACAAGCAGAACAATATCCAGATTTGTAAAATGAAAGCTTCTGAGTAGGATGTTGTGCGGTTCTAACAATTAGTTGTTAACGCAGCTTTCATTTTTCGAAGCTATTCATTTGATAGAGAGTGTTAAAACAGTATTTAGTTTTGGTTTCAACAGGATCTTCCTTTCATGTTTTGCATGCTCCATATAGGGAAAAGAAAACAATCCTTTTGTGATTTTCAATGTTTTTGGCTTTGCAAGCAATTGTCACTCTTTTGTTGTTGTTGTTCCACATTACTTGTTCAGAAGAGCTTCTAGTTGGATGAAATTCTTCTTTCAGCAAGAGAAAATTAAAGATTTTTTTTTTCCCTCGCTGCCTAACCTGTAAAACAACAGTGTAGTTCAAGAGGACATTTGATGCGTGCTATCAAATTTCTGATGAAGAGCTGGAGGCTTTTTAAAAGAGGATTAAATGACACCCAGGAAAGCATATGCTATGGGATTTTTTTTTTTCATCCAAAATATGTGGAGTTAGTTTGTACAGATATACATGTGTATTAGTCATGTCAGTAAAGTTCAAAGGAAAACTGGATAATCCATTCTAAGTTATACAGGTTTGTAAACTTTTGTTTTAATCCATATTATGTGCTGGATCACTGGATAATATAAAGACTACATAATTATATTCTTGTTGTTACATTAAGGCAGCAATCTAAAGAATACATGAAGAGAATTCAGCACATTTTCTTTTTTTAAGCATAATGAAATAGCACTTGGCTTACCTCTTTCAAAAGGCAGGTGGAATGATATATTACCTTAAACATACATTTTAGTAACAAGTTGAAGAAATTTTTCTGTCTGGAAGCCTTATTATATTTTCTTTATATCATCTTTCACAGTGGTATTCCCACATGTTCAAGGCAATTTCCTCATTATGTCAAGAGAAGGGAACATATTTACTCTGACCAGATGACATGAATTCTATATTTAAATAGCAAATGGTTTCACAGTTGGGATAAAGTATCCTGTATTTTGATTCAAGGCCTTTGTTTGACATTATCCATAATTAGTGTGATATGGAAGGTCAAGATGTGTACAAAAGACATGATATGATATGATATTCGTATGGCAAACTTCCTTGTGTCATGAAATAGGCTCCTGTTTTATGTCAGGGTCATGTTCAGTGAAAATTTTGCTGGTACCATAAAGATGTTCGCATACAACTTGTGTACATAGATACAAGGTCTCTGCTTCATTGTGTAAGTAGATTATTCAAACTTAAAACACCTGTTTTTCATGAACCTGGTGAGTATGATTTCGCAAACATAATGTCGAACATTGCACTGCTTTAATCTTAAAATTTCTCCTCTGGAGAGTGTGAAATGCATGTTATTGTAATAAAATATACCGGGTACAGTATAGTGACTATGTGCCGTCTAACCGGTGCCAAGCAATGCATAATATTAGTTTTCAGCTCCGCAATTCCGATTGCACACTTGAAGAAATTACTGTCAATAATATGTTTCTTCTGTTGAGTGAATGAGGTTGAATATTTCGAGGTCTCAAAGCCGCCTTCTTCTTCATGGGTTAATTGTTTTGGGTGGAACCTTTACAAAATCATGCATGCTGTTTTGAAAGACTGCTGTTGTAATCTTGCTACTGTGACATATGCTCGTAATCAAATCCTCACTAAAGACCCCCCTTATTTCAACGGTATGAATAAACAATGTAAAAGGGAATAATTACATCCTTCACATCAAATTGTTTTAAAATTGGCGCAAATAGCATCAATGACGTCTTTAAATGGAGTGGTTAGAGATTCTAATAATTTTGACAGAAATAGATACATGTAAGTGTGTACCACTGTATACTTTGTTCAGACCAGGTTTGATGATGTGTACAATGTAGGTGATGACGAAGGGTGCGTTTATAGCAAATCAATTCACTTCTGGTGCAGAAGTAACATTTCCTAACAGCTTTCAGGGAGTTTTGGGCAGTTGATAAATGCAAAGCTGTTTTGATTACGGGGTTAGATACCGAGCTTCTGAAACACATTATGATCATAAATGCATATTAGCCAGAAACGTGTTTCTGTAGAGTTGATAAATGCAAAGTTGTTTTGAAACGCATTTATAGCTCAGATCTGCCCATGCCAACCACTGCCAACTACACATTTCTGCTCCTCAGGTCAAGCTGCGCAATGGATCTGTGCAGTGACGAGGCCTCCCAATCGACTCACGACAGAGTTGATATCAAAACACATCACTGTGATCTTAAAGCCATTTGCAAACATGTTTTGAGAGTTGGTATTGAAATGCCTTTCAAACATGGGAAAGTTGGTAAACGCAACCTTTGTCACCTTGTGTAATTTGCGTCATAGAGCTTTGATCGCTTGCACTGTTTCAGAAAAAAAAAAAAGAATACATACATTTGTTAAACTTCAGTAATTTTAAGCATTCATAACTTTCTCTTTCTTTCTTTCTTTTTTTGTTTGGTGTGAGTCAACTATGACGTGGAATGAAATTTCCCCAATCTTAAGATAGTTTGAAAAGAATCACTTTGACCTATACATGTGTTGTTACATTCATGACAATTAATGTCGCTTTTGTCTTTGCATGCGGCACCTTTAACCAGCTCTCTAGCTATCGTATCCTCATATTATGCAGTTTTCACATCCAACCCTTTACAGTATCCGCCCAGATGAGCTTTGTGAGGTCTTCTTTCATACTTCATGCTTTTATTATAGGGCAGGCATAGCTTTTATCCTAATATCTATGTCGGTGTCACATAGTCTGTACTTGAGCTTTGAACAGGTGGAGATACTCTTCCTATACGACATAGTTGCCAAAGGGCGGCTCTGTCGTGTGATAATATGTTTGTGCACAAGTTTGCACATATTTACCTCCGCCAAGGGAGGAGGTTATGTTTTCGTTACCTTTGGTTTATTAGTTTGTCCGTGCGCAAAATAACTCAAAAAGTAGTCGACGGATTGGGATGAAACTTGCAGGAAAGGTTGAGGATGACACAAGTACCAAACGATTAACTTTTGGTAGTGATCCGAGAATTTTTTGGGAACTTATGAAGGATTTTTGATATTTTAGCAGGTAGGGTCAATGAACTTGGAGTTCAGGCTGCGCATATTTGAGGTTTGCCTGCGCGCACTAAAGTGCATGCTCTAGTTTATGCTGGGGTGAGGCGCGCCGTGCAGATGAGGGTTTATGACGTAACAAAGGCTTCTATATTGGGAAATCTGGCAACTTTCAGCACACAATTCAGTACGTATGGGTGGAAATCACTGATATCTCTACGGAAGAACAAGATCAGTGGTGAAAACGATTTGCATGCTGGCGGAGGTCTGCGCTCTCAGAGTGCTTTTCTAGTTTTCTCTGCAAAGAAAATATTGTATTCATGTGTTACACTCTCATATGCAACCATTTGTACATATCTCTTTGTGTGTGTTGTGAATCCATCCATTACATCCATTTGTTTGACATACCTCGTTATGCTGTCAAAGAGAATATACTGAAGTGTGCCAGTTAGTCTAGCTGCAAGGAAATTAATTATATTCTGTATTTTTTAGTTTAAAGTCAGGACTAAAATTGCTCATTTTGAATACTGAGGTGGCTGTTTTAACACTCAGCAATTTTGTGTATGTGTATGTGTGTGTGTGTGTGTGTGTGTGTGTGTGGTGATGTTATGACATAATATGTTGGGTACATTATGTAATAAATGTTGTTTAGCATTGATCAATACAATATATGGTTTATAGATCTATGTTAGGTAGTGTTATATTCACATGCTGTTCAATCCATTTCATGACCACTCACATGCAAGTTAATGTGTAATACTTTTATATATAGATATATCAGAACAATATACTCTGCATTATTTCTGTCCAGTATATTCTAAAGAGCTCTTCCCCACTATAAAAAGAAAGAATTCCTTCCAGAATTTCATTCATTATACCCCAGTGTCTTATGAATTGTATTGTGAGAATCTGTGCGTAAATTGATGTCAATAAGTAGAAAAAAGAACAAGCATAAAAAAATGAAAATAAGAAGACTTGAAACAGGACTAGTGTGTGAGTGCCATCCCGAGGCGTGCATCCAACAGAAGGTATTTGTGCTCAAACACACTTCCTTTTGTGGTTCCTGTTGAATTACACCAGACGAGGGTCATTTGTTTAGACATCCCATTCACATACAGCTTGAGATAGCAGTACATCCATTTCCTGCAGAGGTAGCAGCGTAGTGGGGTGTGTGCAGTCACTTTTCCCATAGATTCAGCAAGCATTTCAATCAGCTGCTTTTTAACCACACGTGACCAATGACAGTGCCAAAATTGTGTTCATGACACTACCCCGAGGAGTTTTGATAGACAGTAATCAATCAGACGTCTTTAACCGAAAGGAGAATTTAATTGCTCTGATTGCAAGTTACTCATGCATTAATGCTTTCATTTCGAATTCTCATATATAGGTTCTTATTCATCTGTGACAGCAATTATGTTCATAACACTGCTCCCTAATAGGTATGTTGTGTGAATTTTAGGTTTTGTTTGACTTCCTTGAAGATTTTTGTGATTGTCATTGTTCCTTGTCAAGATACTGTATATATATGCCATTAAGTCCAGATACCTCGTAAGTATAAACCCAGTATGCCACAATGTAATTATTGAATGGGATATGATTTATGGTTATGAAGGTTTGGATGTAGCATCTACAATGTGTATGTATTGCATACCTGCAAAATCTCCATGGTTCTTACAGGAGGCTCTCTGAAAAATGAACTGGTGTGCATTTCATAGTGTACTTGTACTTTGAAAAGAATACAGAAAGCCTCCCTCATTTGCGAATCAATAGGACTGATTGGGATGCTATAAGTCAGAACTTAACCCAGTCCTTGTCACAATTCCCTGAAAGTTGCTTGGAACCTTCCTGGTTTTGAAGTGTGAATAGTGACAGCACTACTTTCACTATCTGTCAGCCATTTAGTAGTTGTTGTTTTAAGGATTCTTTAAGCAATCCATGATTTTTTTTTTCATTTCATTACTTTTTTTTTTCAATAGATTGTGAGGTAATCTGGATTGTTTGTTAGTTCTATAATCTACAGATTCACAACTCTTCCCAGCCGTGTTCTGCTCGTTATCCGTACGCTCCCTAGTTTACCCGGATGCATGAAGACGTCGGTGGCTACTCCGACTCGTATTTGACATTGTTTCTACGTTGTGTGTGTGTGTGTGTTTGTGTGTGTGTGAATGTATTGTGTATTATATTCGCACGTGTGGACGGTACAACTAGATGATAGATCTACGGTAGATACGCGTACGCACCCCGTACGCGGTTTGCCCTTTGCACTTTTCCAGTCTCAAGCGCAGCTGCAGCCCTGTCGCCGCTCATGCATGTTCTATAGTACGTACAGAGTGTACATATTTGTAGGTAGAAACGATTCTACACAGGCCTGCTGCTAGTACACTATAGGGGTGACCGCATTCAGCGTCGTCTGGTCAGGCTATCTTACATCAGTAGTTTTGCTCGAATCGTGCAGAAAATTTCCCAGGAAAATCCTTTTTTCCGTCCCAGACCCGCAAAAGTATCGTGAAAGGTGAGCTGTATGGCTGGGAAATATCGGTACAATGATACCGAACATAAGAAACTTAGGGCCTACAAAATCTCGAAATCGTGTTGTGACCTACCTGTGCGTGGACAATTTGAGAAGCGATGTTTTTACGTGGACCGGCAGGCTGTGGCCCTCGGTTATAAACCGAGAAAACTCCTGAAACCAGATGCAATCCCGACCATTTGCTCATATGAGTTATAAAACAGAAACACCTCGAGCATCGACTTCGAAGAGAACCGAGGGAAAGAAGTCTAGAGAGGTAAGGAAAGTGGCTAGCTATGTTTAATTTACCGTGGGCCTGCAGCCGGGGTTGGACTGCAGTACAGTGCCACTGAGCTAGCTGCTGCCAGTGCCGACTGGACATGCACGGCAAAGTGGAGCGAAATCATATCCCTACGACCCCCTGTGTTTACCCTTCCCGGCTCACGTCATATTTTTTTTTTTTCGAGGAAAGGCGATTATCTGACTACTTACAGAAATATTGAGATACAAACAATATTTTCTTTGAAGAATTCGACTCTCTCATGCACAGGTTATCTTCGGTTTGAATGCCAAAATCGACTGGACGGAGTCGAGTGTACTGTGTATACATTGGTATGGTAAGGATTTGCGCGCGAGAGTGGTTTCTACGCTGAGAAGTATGCAACACGGACGGAAGCTAGAAAAGGACCGTGCCTATTTGATGTCAAGTTCATGGTATATTTGGTTTAAAAATACATATAAATTTATGTTAACAATATTAATTTTTCGTGAATTATATATATCTAAGCTTGAAATATTTTGTTTGAAATTATAAAACCACAAACTTTCACATTATATGATAAAATTGCAACTAATCATTTGAACACTTAAATTGGTTTTTAGAGGCACGGCTGTCAACTTGGTGAGTAGGGCATGCACTACGTAGCATCTTTTTGCCGGCTCTTACACGATCGCTTGCAGGAATTATTTTTCAAAAATCGCGTACGGAGACAATTTTTGATGTCCAAGCGCATAAATTGGTGAAAGTTTATATTTTTTACTCTTCTTAATTATCAGTACAGTGAAAATCTCAGGACTGCGTCCCTTTAATGTTTAGTGTGTGGTACGGTGAAGTTATAAATATGAGCTAGCATGATTTAAGGCATTCCTTTCGTAATCAACTTGGTAAAGCCAAGACATAATGATTATGACTGCAATATGTATCAATAATTCATGCATTAATATTGCGTGCCATAATACATAAACATTTAAAGATGAGGCGTGCAATCACCCCCCCCCCCCCCCACACACACACACACACACACGTACAAAGAATCTTCCAGGGAGAAACTTCAAGTTTAGTGCAGAGAGAAAAGTGTCTTGTTTCGTTTGTGGGACAAATTCAAAGGCATTCTAGAAGAGAAAGTGAGAGTTGCCTTCAAACCTGTGTGTCCCTGAGTGTCAGAATACATGTATAGACCGACAACAAAACAGAATATGATCGCTTTATTTTTATTAATATCGCACACGGTATGTGGGAAATTTGGAAACAAAGTCTGTCAGACAGTATAGTATCAACTGTCATGTAGTAGGACAGTCAGCTAATGAAAGTAGCTGTATGATATGACATATCTATCACGAGAGATGTTTAAAGGACAAGTCCACCTTCATATACATGTGGATTGAGTGAAGGCAAGAATATGAATAGTAGAACACATCAGTGAAAGTTTGGGGGAAATCGGACAATCCGTTCAAAAGTTATGAATTCTTAAAATATCTGCGCAGTCACTGCCGGATGAGAAGACTACTACCATGTGTGATGTCGCATGCGTACAACAATACAAGGAAAATAAAAAGAGAATTTCACAAAAATTTACTTTTTGAATGAAGTGCACATTTCTTTGACTCGTTACTGACATATGTTAATGGTAATATTATTTCCCCTGCCTTCGGAAAGAGAGACGTCAAGTGTTCTTTCGTTATACGAGAAAAATGGAAATATGTTGAATTTTCTTTATTCTTTCTTTATATTGTTGTACACATGTGACATCACAAGCTATAGTAGTCTTCTCATCCAGCCGTGACTGAGCAGAAACTTCAAAAATCCATTATTTTTTAATGGATTGTCCAATTTTCTGTAAACTCTCACTGATCTGTTCTATTACTGTATTCACTCAACCCACACGTCTATAAAGGTGAACTTGTCCTTTAATTGATGCCTTTAAAAAACTGTTAGCTCTTCCTTACTAAGATTATTTTCATGCCACTGTTTAACTCTGCCATACATACTATCATTTATCACCTGTTAACTGTTTTTTTTATTCCTGAGACAGTTATTGTTGCTGATTAATGGCTAAATAGAGTTTGGATGATGGGATGCTGTTTTAAGTATCACCTTACTATTCAGGGGAGTTGAGAAAGCAATATGATGTGGGTGCGAGAAATATGATCGATTATGACAACATATTGCTAATTGGTTTAGATTCACATATTTCCTACAAAGGTAACTGCAGTTTCAGATCCGTCAAAGCTATTTTCTCCATTGGAAAAGCTGTGTCTACATTGTCAGCAAATACTATCCTCCTGTTTGTTTCTTTGTTTTTTTTATATTTAAAGTTAGAAAATATTACGAAACCGTACTCATTGTAATCCTCATTGTTTGGTTGCTGTATACATCTGAATGATCAGCAGCACCAAAGCTATGTACACCATATACACATTGTATTCACCCATTGAAACGGTGATGCCACACTTGCATGATCATCATTTGGCCAAAAACACAAACAAACAAGTGAGTGAGCAAATTTAATGGGTGCTGTTCGTTATTCCGAAGGTTCGCTATTCCGAAGGTTCGTTATTCCGAAGGGTCGTTAATCCGAAACACGCAAATTCCCTATACCTAGAGGTTCGTTAATCCGAAAATGAAAAAGGGTTCGTTAATCCGAAAATTTGTGGCGTTATTCCAAAGGTTCGTAATTCTGAAGATTGGTTGATCCGAAAATGAAATTCGGAACAATGAACCTTCGGAATAACGAATGTTAGGAATAAAGAGCTTTCGGAATAACGAACCTTCGGAATAACGAACTGTAACCAATTTAATTGACCATCATACACGTGTACATTGACATCAGTGCAATGTGATGTTGTTTTAACTGTTGTACCTGTGGAGAATGTGTCCTAATTCCAATCTAAAAAGAGTATACAGTAAAAGTGGAAATTTTCATGGAGTGGAAATTTTTGCACATTTCACGCAACCAGACGCTAGCGCGAAAATAAAAGCACGTGAATATTTTTGCATGCCATATGTTCAAGTAGTTAATGTCCTCACTCCGCGGAGTTAAAAACATGTGAAATCCATCTTACCGGGCCGAGTGCGAAAAATTACTCACGTAAAAATATCCACTTTTACAGTAGCATAAAACTCATGTAGTAACTTGATGACGAGTCACTTGCTTCCTTCTTACCCAGGCAGGGCATTACATGTGACAGAGAAACTCTAAGAGGTAAAATATAGTTTCCATATGACAGAGCAACTGCCAATTTTTGCTCTAAAATGGAGATATAAACATAAGAAATGTGTGAAATGATTCTGTAATAACACAATTTCTGTTGAGTAATGACAAAAATATGAACTATTGCCCAAAAGGCAAGCCGGAAGTATTACAAGCTCGGGGCATTCCTGATTGTGGTTGCTGCGTGATGTTTTGTAATCGATTACACTGATTACATGGTATCGGGCTGTTAAGCAGTATCAATCATGTAAGAGTAAATCGTATGCACAGCATGGGATTCAATACTACTGGTACTGCTAGGGCATGTTTCACTTATCACTTATTGGTAGCATTCTTCCTGTCCACTACTGATCAATGAGGGCGCTTCAGGGATAAAAGTCAAGTACACCGACAGTTATTATTTCACACCTTTCTTTTAAATCTAAAAATACTCCAAAACACCTCATTATCCTGGCAAATCACATTAGTCAGACAAGTTTCTTGGTAGAGCCTTTTAATACATTGTAAGCAAATGCCAAATAGTGAAAGATGAACTTTGAACCCTTGTGAGAACTTTGTCTGAGCTTTAATGTTCATGATAACTCCAGTGTCTTTGACAGCGGAATACCTAAGTTTTCTCACTTTGCATGCTTCTCCCTGTTCAAGCCCTTCATTATGTTTCATGGCTCAAAATGATCCTCCCGTGTGCGTCCTTCATACCCCTCCATTTTTTATGTTTTTGTTTGTTTTATCTAACTGCAGGTTTCTGTGGAGAGAGAGAGAGAAAAAAAAAAACGCTCACCAACAAATACTGAGGTTGTAAAGTTTTCATCACGGTTGCCAGAATCATTTTAGGTAGGTGGATTGAGTACCGTCTAACTGGTCTTTGGAACTAGTATTAACAGCCTGGTAGCATGGGAATACCCATGGAGTGGAAAGGATGGCCCAACCCAGGATATATATGAGACAAATACTCGTCACAAATTGTGTACAGGGCCCTGTTTCATAAAGCTATTCGTAAAGTTACGAACAACTTACGAGCAACTGGTGATCAGTTCTGATGTGCTATACTTATCAGAATTTCCATAATTCAGCACAAGAACTGATCACCAGTCGCTCGTAAGTCATTCGTAACTTTACGAACAGCTTTATGAAACCAGGGAGGTGGTTTTGTCTCACCTCGCTGATGAAACACCCCCCAGGTTTATCACCAGTCTCTATGTAAGAACACACAAATCTGAAGAATCTTGACTGGGGTCTTTGACTGTTTTATACCGATAAGCGTACGCTTCGATGCACATATTCGCTGCCTGGTGCTATTACCAGTTGTTTTCAAATGTACTCCAGAGGACAGCGAATGAATTGTGCCACCATGTATCCCCACGCTACCAGGTCCTTAAGATCTCCTCTTTCTTTCACCTTCCTCTTCCTCCATCTGCTCCTTCTTAAAGGCACATAGATCCGGTGGTTTAGTCGAATGCGTACACGGGCGCACGGCGCAAGTTTCCTTCAGAGACCTACATGTATGCTATAGACTCCTCTTTAGCGCTTATGCTGTGACCCACTTCCACGAGTCCGAACAAGTCCGATCCACTGTAGTCAGTGGTCCGATCAGACTTCGGTTCATGATTCGGCTGATGATGACAGCTTTCGCAAACTTCGTCTGTGACATCATACAAGAAGCACATACTCTGGCATCACTACAGACTGCGTGATGCATAGAAGACAACTAAGGCAATGTTACCTAGCAACATCTACGCGCTTTACTCTCAACTTCAGCAATCTTCGTATCAATGCTATCGGTGACCGGCAGTATCATCCAACAGTGCCCCCGCAACTACCGGGTCTATGTGCCTTTAAACTCCTTCATCTTACTCCATATGAAAAAGTTGTACATACTAAGTATATTATCTGACTGCTGTGTGATATATTTCAACTGCCATCATAAATCTTCTCCCTCAACAAAAAAAAAAGAAAAGAAAAGAAAAAGACACAAAAAAATGAACATATTCCGTGATTATGGACTTGCAAAGGGGAATTTCACTTTGTTTTATTCTGTGGATTCTTCTTCCCTTTAATACCGTCGAGCAACATTTCAAAGTGAATAGATGACGGGGTGTGATCATCGCCACAGCACTCCATAAATGACTTTTATAGCGCCCTCGGACCTCTCCAGACTATTTAATTGTGGCGTTGTTTGTATTATATATAGAAATATAATATACATGTAGACATAGCTGTATACTAATCAAGGACTTTACCCCTTTTACCACACTTTGTACTCTGATATCATTTGACTTTCTGGAATAAGCATAGATCTATTAAAGCCTTCCTTTGCATTAGCATTGCTTTATCACCAGCTAAAGATTATGTAATGACTTGAGCAACAAGGAAGTAAGACGCAAAGTGCTCTCATGAATGCGGCTGCCCGAAGATTTGGTTTGTAATTCTAGATGTTTTCAAGACAAACCCCCGGGTGTCGTATTGCCTTGATAATGAAGTGGCTGTCTTTGGCTTTTTGTCATTTCTCCTATGTGGTGTGTGCTCCATGTGGCATGCACAGGGTATAATGTGCTGTATCCTAGGTTTCAGATCATGTTCATGCAATTCCCAGTGATTTTTTTATCGCTCAACAAGAGCCATCATGATCGAATAGAGTGTGTTTATCGATCTTGAAAGATAGAACCACGTTTTCTAACTTGAAAGATGGAACCACGTTTCAAAAGATGTTTCAAAGGCATGTAAGAGCATGACTTTAAAACGTGTTTCCCGCGATGCTGCATATTATGTAAAAATCCAAACTGCACTTTGGGAGTTGTCACTGCATAGCTGCTCTATGCTCTTTGACCTGGTCGGAAGTTGGCCTGTGAAGCCTGGTCGTATAAACACGTTTCCAAATGGCTTTGCATTTATCTACTTCACAGAAAGCCTTTTATGGCTCAAACGTGTTTCAAACTGCCCTTTTTTTAATTGACGATTTGAATCAGGAATTCTAACCATTAATGAAAACACTGTTGCATTTTTTATCTACGGAAGGAAAATGCCTCAAACACATTAGGAATGGTGATAGTACCTCAGAACTTTGAAGATAAAACAAGATGAGCAAATTTATTACACAGATGGACTTTGCTTGGGTGTAGTTGACATGGTTTGTACTTCCTAGATCATTAAAGCTTCAGTTTTTCCCCAGTAGATTTACCAATTGAAGGTATTGATAAAATGTAGATTTTGAATGAAAATCAAATTTTAGGAATAATGATATGTAACACACAAGAATAAGCTCATTTCAAGAGCTTGTTTTTGTTGTTGTTGCTGTACATGTCTACAATATGTTGCTTTAATAGTCTTCCTCAAGTCAGTCACTATTTATAGTGCAATATCGTTGGTCTTCTCCCATTCTTCTGCTTTTTGAGTGGTACATGGAAAAATCTTGAATTTGTGTAATACGTAACTCAGCGTTGCATAAAGTTGTTTTTAAAATCATAACTTCCCTATGGAAGGGTATTTTAGAAATATATATGTCATGATTATATTATTTAATCGTTTCTGGGTAAAAGATTACTGAATCAGCTTCCTTGAAGGTATATTTAAGGAAATGATGGATACTGATACAAGCAGACATAGTCTCCTTTCAAGCTTATCCTGAATTTATTTTTTTTTCAGTGCAATGTATACTTTGTGGTGTTGCTGTTGCTTACCGTGAAGGTCACGGTAAGGCCTACAGAATGTGTGGAAGAAAGGTAGTTCATCTTGTTTCTGGGACGTGGCATGCTATACATTGTAAAGTGCATTTCAAACCATGATCAAGTTACCGTACAGTGATAGGCTATAATCAAAGAGAAACAATTAAACAAGGTGGACATTTTTATAACATCAGAAACTTAAAAAGAGAATCAATGTTCTTAAAATTTAGCATTAAAATTTAGCATTAAATGAAAGTTACAATGATGAATGTCAAGGCTGAATTAAAAGGTTACAGCAGATAGTGATGTCACAATTATGCAATGTTCAGTATCAACCAAATACAAGGAGAATTTCAGAAAATTTGATATTTTATGAAAAGTGCACATTCCTGTGTTTTAAATTACTTAGATATAATATAACTTAGAGTGATATGATTCCCCCTGCCTTCCAAGACAATTACTGTAAAGTCAAGTGCTCTTTCAGTATGTTAGAAAAATGAAAATATATAGTTTTCTTTATATTTTCTTTAAATCATTGCCCTACTGCACATTATGTTTATAGTCTTTTCCTATTCAGGAATCCAGCATTGGAGTTAACTAAATTTTGCAAATTCACAACTTTTTAAAAGATTTTCTGATTTTTCTCAAACTTTACTAACATGCACTACTACGTGTAATGTTTCTGCATTCATTGTAAATCATTTTATTACCGGTTTCTATTTGGGGTAGATTCCCCTTTAAAGTTAACCTCAACATGATACAGATTTGCAGTTGGGTCATGTCTCGAGATTAAAGCTCAAGGTAATACAATTTAACTTGTTATAATTGATGGGGAATAGCCACGCTTTTTTGCTGGATAAAGTGGTCGCGTGGGAAAGCGGAGGCATTGCATACATGGTTGCGTGCCACAGTCAGGCTGCAGTTGAAATACTCCTGATCTTGCCCTATAGTTCCTGTAAGTCTACAGATGTGTGTGTGTCTGTGTATGATAGTCTGGTGATGGGGAATTGTAAACAGGAATGTTGTCATGGGATCCCAATTTCCTTCTTAAAACAAAAGACTTATAAGTGGAGCTGTTGTACAAATTCTCTCTGTGTACACTGTACTTAACATGCTGTTAAAATTCATTCTCTTTCCCCGTATTGGAGATTGGGCGGGGGTTGCAGTCGCAATTCGATATTTCCTATCACAACACTTCAACAGGTTTCGTTGAAGTGTTTCCCAGGGAGGAGAAATCTGAGCTTTTTTTCCTCTCATAACCTCTGAGTTTCTTCCTTTTTTTTTTTTTTTTCCTAATTGCATCCTCAGAGTATATTCTCCTTTTTTATTTTTTTAACTTTTGCAATAATTAAAGCGAGGAAAATGGAGGAGCCTAAAGAAAATACAGTTACGGAAATAAAAAATGTGTATTAATTAAAATTGTTTTTATAAAGGTATCAAATTAAAATCTATCCAAAATCAACAATACATGATACCATTTCACGCATTATATATGTATAGTCAAACCTGTGTATAGTGGCCACTCCAGGAACACACAAAATGAGGTACTGTATAACGCCATATATTTCGTGAGTCAAAATTTTCACGAATCGGGACTTCCTGACGATTTCGCAAGTGGTTAAATTCGCGATCGTGGAGTCCTGTACTGAACAGAGAAGTGTACACGCATATATGTCACATGCACATCGGGATCAGAGTCAATATTTTCTTGTGTCATTAATTTCGCGAATAGCACCTGACTCGCAAAATTCACGAAAATAAAAACTTAAAAACCTCGTGAAATATTCGGCATATACAGTAGTTGCAGACAGGTAGCTATGGTAACGTATATTTTGTATGTATTACGTACAGTATATACGGCGCAGTTGTATGATACCATACTGCTTTACACTACTCCATATACCTGGTGCATATGTAACTAGTATGGAGGTACATACTGGACCATATCAGGCAATTACCCCCCCCCCCCCAATTATTTGACAACCCCTCCAATCCCCCCCCCCCAATTATTCTTCAACTCCTCCAACCCCCCCCCCCAATTATTCTACAACCCCTTGATCAGAGTCAATATTTTCTCGTGTCTTTAATTTCACGAATAGCACCTGACTTGCAAAATTCGCAAAAATAAAAACCAAAAAACCTTTCGAAATATCCGGCGTATACAGTAGTTGCAGACAGGTAGCTATGGTAACATATATTTTGTATGTATCACATACAGTATATACGGTGCAGTTGTATGATACCATACTGCTTTACACTACTCCGTATACCTGGTGCATATGTAACTAGTATGGAGGTACATACTGGACCATATCAGGCAATTACCCCCCCCCCCCCAAATTATTTGACAACCCCTCCAAACCCCCCCCCCCCCCCAATTATTCTACAACCCAGGGGTCGCATTTAACTTTTTTTTTGACTAGCCAAACGGACTACTTAGAATCAATTTTGACACTGAAGCAATATTTTGGCTAGCCAGACGGACTAGTTACTTCAGAATTTTATGATTTTTAGCTAGTTCGACGTGATTTTGGGTGGCCAATGGCCAGCGGACCATTGCCAATTTCGAACCCTGCAACCCCTCCAACCCCCCCCCAATTATTCTACAACCCCTCCAACCCCCCCCCCCAAAAAAATTATTCTACAACCCCTTGATCAGAGTCAATATTTTCTTGTGTCTTTAATTTCACGAAATAGCACCTGACCAGTGAAATTTGCAAAAATAAAAACCGAAAAACCTTGCGAAATATCCGGCGTATACAGTAGTTGCAGACAGGTAGCTATGGTAACATATATTTTGTATGTATTACGTACAGTATATACGGCGCAGTTGTATGATACCATACTGCTTTACACTACTCCATATACCTGGTGCATATGTAAATAGTATGGAGGTACATACTGGACCATATCAGGCAATTACCCCCCCCCCCCCCAATTATTTGACAACCCCTCCAATCCCCCCCCCCCCAATTATTCTTCAACTCCTCCAACCCCCCCCCCAATTATTCTACAACCCCTTGATCAGAGTCAATATTTTCTCGTGTCTTTAATTTCGCGAATAGCACCTGACTTGCAAAATTCGCAAAAATAACCCCCCCCCCCCCCCCCCCCGCTCCTATAGTACAGTATATTAAAATTAAGGTTAGAGTATAGATTAGAGTTAGGTTGAGGGTTAGAGTTTGGGTTAGGGTTAGGGTGATCAGGGGAAGGGTCTACTGGGATAATTGTCCAGGGGGTACTTGCCCTAGACTTTAAAGGTGCATGGTCCCCATGTTTTAGTCAAATGCGTACACGGGCGCACGGCGCAAGTTTCCTATATAGACCTGCGCTATCGACTCCTCTTTAGCGCTTACGCTTTGGCCCACTTCCCCGAGTCCGAAGAAGTCCGATTCACTGTAGTCAGTTGTCGGATCACAATTCGACTCATGATTCGGCTGAGGGGGATGACAACTTTAGCAAATTTCTTTTGTGATGTCATAATAACAAGCACATATGCATGCACCCTGGCATTACTACAGACTGCGCGATGCGCAGAGAAGACAAAGAAGACAACGTTACTTAGCAACAGCTACACACTTTACTCTTGATGACAGCTCAACTTCGGTAATCTTCGTATCATTGCTAACGGTGATTGGCAGTATCATCAACAGCGCCCTCTACACTACCGGGACTATGCCTCTTTAAACGATCACTCGTTGCCTTGCAATAGACAAGTTTCAACAGTATCAGTTCACTATAGCTAGCCAGTCACTGTGCTGGTCATTGCATGCTGCTGGACGGTCGTTTTACATGGTTGTCGGTCTTCCCCATGGAATATGATATCAGTGATCTGTGGTCACATTAGACAGACGGTCATTGTGGACAGGTTCTATACTGTATGTTTCCATTGGCGGGGAATTCTATGTGGTTGCGGTGAGCAGATAGTTGTTTAAGACCTGTTGCCAAGGCAGGTTTGACTGTATATGAATACGTATACTTGGGACTTCTATGACAGTACATTGTACGTGCATACTGATATTTTGGGATGAGACATCGGTTAAACTGACTCATTTTTTTGTTGTTGTTTAAACCAGAAATTTGTATACAATAGAAACTAGTGAGTATTTTCTATAGAAACTATAGGTAATAGTGAGGGTCCCATATCGAACAAGCGTTGCTTTTTAGCGGGACCCTCGATTTCCATTTCCATCCTTATTTTAATTTTACTATGCATATATTTATATGATTAAAAAATGCAATTATGTTTTCTTCATTTTGTTACTCATTATCACTTGCATTTTGTCAATTTACATTTTTGCAATTATTACAATTATGTTCTGCTTGTACATTATTCTAATTAAATAGTTATAGAATTTTCTAGAAATTTTTTGGAAATGAAAATAGATTTGAACTTCGAACTCTGCAGAAAATTTATCATACAGATGGAAAAACATTCAATAGGTTTGCAGTAAAAATAAATGAATGAAGGCTATATATATTGAATAACCTCGCAGCTTTTGATGTAAAAACAACTAGGAGTGTTCAACAGTAACATAAAAGATTTATTGCTGGACATGGCATTCAGTTACATATATATAATAGAGCTACATGAATAGATATTGAGAAAGACATCCAGAGTCACACGTCTATTCACATGCTGTATCCATTGCCTCTTTGGCCCGAATTCACGAAGGTGGTACAAATGAAACCATAGTTTAAACCATGGACAAAAACCATGGAGCGCCAAGTGTCGCACGGAATATTTTGTTACGAAATTGGTCATTTCGTCAACAAAATGACCGTTTCGTTAACGAAATTATCATTTCGTGGACGAAATGTTCATTTAGTTACAAAATGTTGCCATTTCGTTACAAAATAATCATTATTTTCATCGACGAAATGACTGATTTCGTAACGAAATATTCCATGCGACACTTGGCACTCCATGGTTTTTGTCCATGGTTTAAACCATGGTTTCATTTGTACCACCTTCGTGAATTCGGGCTATTATGTTTATAGGACAAATATTTATAAACAAACTTGATAAAGGATCATATCCAAAGCTGCCCTTAACCCACATACAACTGAGAAAGTGGCCTACATGTGTATTGTGTAAGTATTAAAAGAGAAAATGAAAAAGGTAGTTTTTCCTTCTTTTATGGATGCTTCAATAAAAATGCAATAGGACCGTCTGCTACCCTTTGGCATTTGATATATCTGCCAAGGAAGGTCTGTGCTTACTAGCATTTGTTTGTTTGTTTGTTTGTTTGTCTGTGAGCAGTATTACCAGTACTCAAAAAGTCATAAAGAGATTTTGATGAAGTTGTTTCTGGATAAGCAAGAGGAAGAGGAAATGGGCTTTTAATGGTGAATTGAGATCATAATCCATATCAAGGATTTCCTGTTTACTTTGAAGATTATGTGCTAATTGTATGATTGGGGCATTTTGGGGGACTTTTTCATGCTACTTGTACAACTTACAGTAAAATAAGACACAATGCAAAAACGAATGATTACACTTCAACACCAGTTTCACACGATCTGTCAAACATCTCAGTTTCAATCTATGACAATGATGACCGTGGTTTCGTCTTGGCGGAGTTTGTGTTCTCTCTGTGCATTAATAAAACATTTATTTCTGATATTAATCAGACATATGAGGTGAAATATTCTAGAAATGGAAGGGGGAGGGTTGGGAGGGAGGGATGGTATGACCTTCTTGTAGTTTTACCTTGGGGCATGAACAGAAAAAGGTTATGTGCAATTTTAACAGACTTGGTACTCTTTTTAATTCACTGAGATATAAGCATCTTTGATATAATGAGTATTTATAAAATCCTTGTGTATAATGCTTGCAAGCACATCCCACCTGCCAGTAACGAAGAATTCGTAGATGCATGATATTTGGCGATAGTGAGAGAAAAAAAAAAAGTTTGTTGATGCATTCAGTGCAAAGCTGTGAAATCCCAAAGGTGTTATTAAATTGATGGACCTTTCTGGTGACCTGGTCTATGCGAGTTCATTCTTTGTTTGAACATGAATTCCAAAATTGTTGCATCAGGCAAGCTTATTCTTTGTGTCGCATTGAAAATGAGTGAAGTGCCTAAAACTAGCTGAGAAAAAAAGTTATAAAGTCATTTTTCGAAATGTGCACATTTACGAAATGGCTTGAACACTTTGTGTGCACTGACAGTATACAGGCTGCACCAATGAGGAAGTAGCAGTGTATTAAAAGTATGTTTGTTGACACACATGGGAGAAATACATTCATTGCTTTGTAGTTGAGTGGGCAATCTTCATGCCATATCACAGTGAAGTGAATGCAAGAGTTGTGAACGATTTTATTATGGCAATTTTATAACAACAATACTTCCACTGCTAAGGGCATACCTCATGCCTCAGCACACTCACATTAGAACACTTTTATTATAGAAACCAAGCACTGAATTTTTATCCTTTAAAGTCCCCACATGAAATGTACTCTTTCATGTGCTTGTACGATTAGCCAATTTCAGTTACCCCTGGCCAAATTGGGGGAAGTCCAACAGAACACAAGCAACAACAAGTTTATGGCCGTTTTCATTCAATTTTACATGTCTAAATCACAGGCATTCCTGTAAAATGAAACATGTCCTTCACAATCAAATGCTTGCAGAAACATATGAAATAAATGCATGTTTTCATGAATAGATACATTTTTAAATACAGTTATGCTGCTGTCATATGTGTTCCCGCTTTTATACAACGTAAGTGTGGTCTTTTAGGCTTTTAGATATTTATACAATATGTTATCAACTTTCAAAGTGACATTTTCTGTCTGAATCAATTCACTCTCATCTCTCTTTTTTTCTTTCATCATTGTATGAAAACAATGCTTAAAAATTTGGCAGCATTTAGAGCAACTCCTCATTCAGGGCAAAGTTTGGAAATGTCGTTGTGATACCATTGCTAGGCAACCAATAATTTACTCTGCTTCAATGTCAGCTTCCCTTGTTGGATGCTACCCAGTCGCAAACTATTCAGACTCTATTGATCTCCATACGGAAATGCCGGCAATGTCACAAGTTGCAAAATCTGTTAATAACACGACTTCCTGGTTTGCTGTGCAATTGTGGATGCTTTTGTGTAGAGCCTGCATTCATTTCTGTGCCTATCATGAAAGTATAAATTTGCCACAAACATACATTTACATGTCTGCGTTTTGTTTTGTTTTTGTTTTTGCTTCTATGAAAGCAAGAAGAAGTAAAAACTGTGTTGGTCATTGTGTGGTTACAGTGTAGCATGTTTATGGAAGTGGAGGATGACAGATTTTTTTTTTCTTTCTATGTATAAGTGGGGCACACATTCTTTTACTCATTAGAAACCATAACCCCATTATGTCACGAAAATGGACATCACAATTTGTAATGAGTTTTGATGTATACCATGGCAATGGCCGATCAACTTGGAGCTTTTTCATTTGTTACCATGGTTACAATAATTATGTGGTAGTTACCATGACGAGGACTGCTCAATGTGATGGGGTCCATGTATAAGACTTACAAAGCTTATCCAATATTATTGCACCTTTGTTTTGTATCCATTAATTCAACTAAGGGAGAGAAGTATGTTTATGGAAGGAAAATGTCACCCAAGCATTTGCTTCAAGGATAATAATTAATCTAGTGATACAAATTGTATGCTTTGTTGGTTCACCAAACCTCATTACAAATTCATATTTACAAAGCCATATCCATTCATGTAGTTTGATTTATCATATTTTACTATAGTACAAGTTTTCTGTTCTATCTTTGAGGTAGCTGGTCTTACCTACATATTCATAATCACTAATGCGTAAACAACTTGAAAGGAAAAAAAGACACACTTTTTTCACAGTAAATCTGACAGTATTCTGTAAATTGCCAGTAAGCCGTGGTGCAATCTTCCATTCCAAGTTATCCTTGTTCTCATTGGGGCATCAGTCTTACATTCAGTTCAAACAATTATCTGCTCAGGTCTTACTGTGGCCTTAAAGTGCCAAGAGCTTCTCTCGCTTGTTACCTTTCAATTTTTGGTGAAATTACATACACGCAGAGGAGGGAACGAGTATCGTTAGCACGCTGCTACATTAGAGTAAACCAATGCGGCCAACGTTGTGTGACTGCCTCAGCATGTTAGAACAATACGTGCATGGCATACATGTACACCATGCTGGAGCCATATGGGAGGTTAACCCTCCGAATACTGGTTTAGCTGGTGGCGGTTACCTCCCACCACGGATTGGCTGCATTCACAATGGAAGGAGTTGTCAGTTTTGATGGCATGCAATCATTACAAGACAATGGCCCGAATTCACGAAGGTGGTACAATTGAAACCATGGTTTAGACTATGGACAATTTGTGTGGAGCGCCAAGTGTCGCATGGCCTATTTAATTTTGAAATCAATCATTTCGTCGACAAAATGACCATTTCGTTTGTAAACAAAATAATCATTTCGTCAGCGAAATGTTGTAATTTCGTTACGAAATGACACGTAATGAAATAGGCCATGCGACACTTGGCGCTCCATACAAATTGTCCGTGGTTTAAACCATGGTTTCAATTGTACCACCTTTGTAAATTTGGGCCATTAAGTCTAGATGTCATGCTTAGTAAGCATTGATAATGCACCTATATGAGATCTTTATCAAGTGTTCTTCATAATGCAAGTGTTTGATGCCCACTGATCTCAGAGGGTGTGATAAAGTCCCTGCCCTATATATTTAGCAACCTAAGCAAATACAATCCATAGTTATAATGTCTTTTGAATGAGAAAACAGTGCAATCGAAACTTGTGCCAGCATTTTGCTAGCACAGTGATAATGCCCAAAATACATGCTATCTTGACAATGCTAAAAAAAAAGATGAGATAATGGCAGAGGATAATGGCCCGAATTCATGAAGGTGGTACAATTGAAACCATGGTTTAGACTATGGACAATTCGTATGGAGCGCCAAGTGTCGCATACTTATGAAGTAATATATATAAAGAAGAAGGAATGAATTGCTAATTGTTCATTTGCCATAAATTGTGCATGTTCATTCTTTTGATGTTGCTATCATGGGAAATTTAAACTTTAAAGAGGAATGATACCCAAATATGAAGTAATATGTGAATTGAGTGAATACTGCAATATTATTAGAACATGTCAGTGAAGTTTGAGGTATATACACATTTCATTCAAAAGTTATGAACATTCAAAATGTCAGTGCTGCCACCACTGGATGAGAAGACTGCAATAGTTCATGATGTCATGGCAGGACAATGATGTATCAAAGAAAATATAAAGAGAATTCTACAAAACTTCTTCTTTTTTTAAAAATGAAAAGAGCATGTTTCCTTTACATGTTACTGACATATGGTGAGGGTAGTATTATTCTCCATGCTTTCTGAAAAAGGTAAAGTCAAGTTCCCTGCCATTATGCTAGAAAAGTAATAATATGTTGAATTTTCTTTGTATTGTTGTCGTGCAGTGATGTCATGCAGTGATGTCATAAACTATTGTAGTCATCTCATCCAGCAATGGCAGCACTGAACTTAAATAAAACTTCATAACGTTTGAATGGATTATCCAATTTTCTTCAAACTTAATTGATCTGTTCTACCATGGTTCTATGGCGCATGGTTCTACTAATACTACTGAGCTCCCTAAAGCCACATTTCAGTTTCATTTGCCTTTAAATTTGGTACATCTTGAAAAGAATGCACAGAGAAATCAAATTATGGAATACCTTGTGGTATATCATAAAAGCTGATTGGAAAAAAAACACTATGTGCAAACTGACATGGTATCCATATTTACCGTGTGAAGTTTTGTTTTGAAGGTTAAACATTTTTCTAAAATATTTTCTCATAAACATTCATCACTTCTCTTGAGAGATTCCGAAAACATTAGGTAAGGACTTGTGTCATAGATATAAATTTTATTTGCAGTGACATGAAATACCAGGCAATTGCAAAATATTGGTCATCTATGCCTTCGTTGATATGTCTCCCATGTTATATCCACACTACCCTCAACTCAACCTCGGCTCAAACAATCTGGATTTATTTTCATCAATATCTTTGGCATGCTGGTAAGGTGACATGGTTGTTTGAGTGCTCAGGACAAATTTTACTTTCAGGTGATATTGTTCCAGATTCATGGGAAAAGAGCAGTTGTTTGCTGCTTAAATCTACTTTAACATTCTGAAGAGCTTGAGAAGAAAGTAATCAGAAAACAGAAAATGAAAACAAATATTTTCTTATATCTATGTATGCAGGTCATCAAAAAACATTGCTGAATGTGGTTCACTTTCATTTTAAGCAAAGCCTTTTAATCAAATTTTGAATCTGAACGAGAAGAAGGAAATATGGAAAGTGAACAACTAGCAATAATGCTTTTATGAAGTCAGAGAGAACAGTTTCTTTACATAAAGGTCAAGAAACAGAGTCCGAATAATTCGTATTGTTTAAAAGCAAATGTTTGAAGTTCCATAGTCTCCATATACTGTAGAGTTATACAAATAAAATTGTATAAGACCAAACCTTAGAGGGGAAATCACCACAAATATATGTTGGTGCAGTGAATGCTGAAATATTAGTGGAACCCGTCAGTGAAATTTGGACATTGTGTTCAAAAGTAGTGATAATAATTATTTTAAAAAAACCCTTGGTTAAATCTGTATCCTGTCATCGCTTGGTATGAAGGTTACAAAAATGTGTGATGTCACAGTAGGGGAAAGATATTAGGAATTTGATATGTTTTCATTTTTCTAGCACAATAAAAGAGCTTGTGATTTCCTCCTTCAGTATAAATAGGCAAGGGAATAGTGTTGACCTGAACATACAGTTAGTCAGTAATACATCAAGGGAATATGTACTTTTCATGAAAAATGACATTTTGTGGAATTAACTTTATATTTTCTTTGCATGGAACCCCTACTGTGACATCATGGACTGCTGTAGCTTTTTTATCCAGTAATAACTGTATATATGCATTTATCCAAAACTTGGGAAAAAAAATCACAACTTTTGAACAGATTGTCTACTTTTTTCAAACTTCACTGATGTATTCATTTAACATTTGTGCTATTTCTGAATCCACATTTATGTTTAGGGTAAATGTCCCCTTAAAATTAGAAAAGTGTAAATGCACGGCTATATATATGTTGATGTTAATGGAGTTAGATCGGAAAGTAAAATGCATTTTTTTGGGGGGGGGGGAGGGGAACCCCAGCCAAACCCTTAAGAGTTACAGCTGTAGGTGTGCTGAAATATCCTCAATCTTCTTCTAGATAAAGAATTCACCAAATAACATGGAAATCTGTAAAGAATCTATGACACACATTTACTTGAACAACATAGAAGCAGGTAGGTGGGACAACACCTCAGAGGTGAGATTCTCACTCTTGAATTCCCGAGTGTATTCCCTTCAGCTACTGTAGTCAGTGTTCAATCTGAAGGTACAGTTCTGCACTGTACACATTTTCTTTTCACAAAGGAAAATGTGCAATGCTTATTTATAGGGATTGTTTAAAACGACAGTTGCTTGAAAAGTTTAATGTCGTTTCCATACCATTTTACAGGTAGACTTTATTGTAGGGAGTCACATCAGACAAACTCATTGATAGAGGTTTTGAATAAGTCTTCTACATAAGTAGCTTTTGGTGAAAAAAACAAAAGAAATGATATAATCATCATGCAGATCCATTTTGATCAAGCCATATCTAAAAAAAAAATACTTGGATCATCATAAATATTTGAATCACATTCAAGTCTAAGACAAAAGTGTTATTAGTGATAGAAATAAAATATAATAATAGATCAGAATAAAAAAAAAAGTTGTGCACTTGGAGTATTTCATTTGACTGATTTGACACAATACAAGTTGCAACTTGTATTGTGTATCATTACATGGTGAACCACAAAGCAAGTGTATCTTAAGTTACAACTATTATTACTAGTTGTACTGCTACTACTACTGCTACTACTGATAATGATAATAATCATGATGATAATAAGATAGTAATGAGAGTGATAATGGTGATAATGATAATTCCCAAGAAAGCATTTGTAAATTTGTTTTGATGTTTCTGATCTACTTCATCAAGAATTGACAGAACTGTCATAGTTTTAATCATTCAGCAATTTAATCAAATAATTCCAATGGTTTAGCCCTAACTTAAAGGTTCATCATGGCTGTATCATAACACTTTGTACCAGTACCCCATCTTTTTTTCTTTCTTTTTTTTGTCTGCTCATCGATCAGTCCTATCAATGCAACTTGGATTTTATGCCAAGAACTTCCTGAATCACTAACACATCTAATTGTGATTGATCAAAAATGTGAAAAAAAGTGTTTGTTATCAGTCTTGTGACCTCTGCAGAGTGAATGTCAATACTAACAAGCATCAATCCTGGGAAGAGAGACAGAAAGAGGGGGGGAAAAAACCCTGATAGGTTCAAGGTTTCATTTGATCATCATTATTATATTTTTTTAGAGTCTGCACAAGCTTATATAATTTGAGCTGTGAGAGTATAAAAGAGTGCTCAAATGACGGCAATCACCGAGAAATTACCACTCATAATGTAATTGGGTGTCAGGTGATGGGTTATTCCCGTGAAATGGGTGGGATCTGAGTAAATATTTTCAAGGAAGACAAAATAATTTGTTACCTCTTAACCAGGCACTCTGGTTAATGGGGCAAAGCCTTGTATCTGTCACTGTCGCTGACTTTGTGCAGTAAAACTAATTACTGTGCGGTATTTGTCGCAGCTTATGCTACAAATGTAAATGCCAGTCACATGTTAATGCAAAGTATGTGCTGTAAAGGTTGATATTTTTGCGCATGTACTTTTTCACGCTCTGCTGAGTAACACAAAGTTCACATGTTTTAAATTCTGTGGAATCAAGACATTACGGAGTGGTACATATAACAAGCAAAAAAAATTGTGTGCTTTTATTTCCTTGTGAGTTCCTGGTCATGCTGTGGGTATTAGTTGTATGGCATATACTATACATATTGCTAGTCGGGTTTGGAGGGAAAGTGATGTATGATGCTTAACAGACTTGTTTGTCTGCTTGCCACATGAGAAATGGAAAGGACAGCCAAGAATACACCTTTACAATTGGAGCAGAGCTTTAGGAACGACCAATGCTAATCCTTACACCAGTTTCACTTTGGTGTTGAGATTTTTTTTAACACTTTCATAACTTTTTTATACTTATCATTGATAGCCATATATATATACACTTGTACCAGGAAAGGGAATTCGTAAGCACATATAGGTGCTATTTCCTATTACAGGCAATCATTTAGGGGTATCTATTGGAAATGATGTAGGGTTTTATTAGTAATGAAAACTACATGCTATGAGTCAGATTGTTAAATTCCCCATGACCATTAATAAGGTGATTTAATTTCTTCTTTTTTTTGTTTTGGTGTAAAGGTAATGGTTGCAGGATGGGGGATTGGGCCCTCACATTGATTTACTTTGCTTAAAGGCGTTATTTACCATTTGCAGATGAAACAAACGCCCAGCTTTAGTGCTTCAAAATAGTTCTAAAATGTGAGTTAGGGATAGAAACAACCAATGTAAAAATTGGAATCAGTTTAGTCAATGTTAAGTATTGTTAAATATAGAAATGCGAACAAAAGGTAAAATAAAAACGTTTCTTGTCTAAACCGTCTACAGTTATGGTTTATTGAGAAAAAAAGTGATATCTCCTTTAGGTTTTATTGCAAAATTTTTATACGGTAGGATGTTTTGTTATACAGCTGACCTACACAAATGCATCAAAAGTGATATCTTGAACATTTTTGAAATCACTGCTCCCAAAGGTAAACATTACCTTTGATATTGAGTACAGAGGTCTTACCCCAACATATTTGTGTCTGTATGTCAGTGAGGGGGAAAAAAATCATTGACTCAACAAGTATTCCTAAATAAAAGTTTTGGACATAAATATTGGCCATGCCTTGAATATGATAATCAGTGTGGAATCTATTCCATAGAACATTTCCGAGAACTGTGCGTGAGATGTTTCACGGGCAGTGTCCGGGAAAGTTGGCGCAATTTCTTTGCTTGTCAGCGGACGACATATTCCATGCCAAGGTGTAAACGTAACCACTGACCTTGAACATACCTCATCTACTTCCTTGTTTTCATCCTCTGTGTTTTGAGGCAAATTGTAGCCTAGGGAACATGCACCAGTAACTAACACTGTGCATGATGCTCATTAAATGCCTTAGGATGGAAGTTAGCTCCAAAGTCACATGCAGCTATGATGTGATGGTCCTTTCCGAGTACTGAAGTGGATTTGGTCCTGCCATTTGCAGAGCAATTCATTTGCATGTTTCTACCATATGTGAGATATATAATTTCTTCATTCAGAGTAAGAGAGTACATATATTTTTGTCGTTTTTTTTTCTGAACTTGTCAAACATAATGGTAATGAGCAATGCCCCTGAAATTTAAGTGAGCAGTCTTGTACATCTTGAATATTTCTCTTTTTTACTCATTTTTTAAAGTTTGTTCTTTTCTGTTTTTGCTGTAATTCTTGTTTACAGTATCTGGCAGTGCTGCGGCAACACTTTGCTCACAGTACATGTGTTGATGGATTGAAGATTCAAGGCAAGGGACATACAAATCACTGCACTCTCTCTTACCATTGTACCATGGTCATTTAGTTGACTAATGCCCACATAATTGTAGTTGCCACATATGAGTTTTGATTGCCCTGGACCCATGAACATGTTGGGCAGAGACACTTGGGAGACATACATTATGCTGCCTTAACCCTGTCAGATGGAGTCACCAATTTCAAATATCATTGACTCTGTACACAGTAACATCGTCCAGGGTAAATATACAGGTGAAGTCACTGACTCTTTCTTGAATGATGTAGCCAAGTAGTATAAGACCGGTACAAAAGTTTGCAGGCGGTATTTGATTCAATGACCAATTTGTTGACAAGGGTTGTTATCTATATTATGTCGCCAAAGTGGACTATTATTTACATAAGCATATCTATTACAGATAAATGTATGTAGATATGTGTGTGTGTGTGTGTGTGTGTGTGTGTGTTTGTCTTGTATCCCGAAATATACATGTGTATATTCATAATTCATATATTCAGAAATATATACTTGTATGTATATGTATTATATGCATAAATTTATATATAATATGTTTATCAGCAATAGATAGGGTAATGTAAATAATCACCCACTTTGATGACAATACTACAAAGATGATAACAACTCTTATCAACGAATGATACTCATCCCTGTCTATTTGTTGATCAAAGAAGTTTTGACAACTGACAGTTGCTAGCGTGATAATGTTGTCTATTTAATTTCTAATTCACGTGAACTCGAGTGGAAAAGATATGGAAATAATATCATGTTTTCAAGTTCCTGTGGTAGTAATGACCTTTGCAATTGTTGTGCAATATGTAAAGAAGACAATTTTTTGGAATCTGATGATTCAGTTTGATTTTGATTGAATTAATTTCTGGATTTTGATTCAGTATCAAATATAATACAATCATTACAATTTATTTGACATAAAATGATTGCAGTATATATAATTACATAATCATTATTTGAGTTTGTTATGGTGCATGGATATAAATGTGATGTACTGCAAGCTTTTGAAACAGGCTCTAAAGCCTGAATTGGCCAAGTGCAGCATTATCTGCATCTGTTTCAGGTGATTACTGTTTGAGATGCTAATTTGCTGGCGATGAGCAATGCGCATGGGACGTTAGTCCTCAATCGCCACTACATGTACAGGTACATACGGCGTGGCTCATTTGTATTCCAGACAGTCAATTTTTCCTGAATCCATGGAGCTGTACTTGTGTATGTTTGCAAGAAAGGTTTCTTGTCAGTTTGATATTGGTGACCTTTTTTTTTTCTCTCTCTTGTCTTCAGTCTGACTATCCCACACCATACACAGACAGGGTTATATATTCTTTTTTTTTTCTCCATGAGCAGCGAAGGTTGCTGTTATTTGTGTTCTATCTTTTTTTTTTTCTGAGGGGTACTGTAACCATCTGTGCTTTGTAGCAGTCCCCCCCCCCCCCCCCCCCCCCCCGTTTCCAAATGCCTGTTAGATTATCCATTATTTGATACAGCATTAATTTGTTTTTTTATGACTCTGTCTAAAGTTTGTTGCCCTATTACATAACAATTCACAAGTTTATGTGAATGTTTGAAATAATTTGTGTTCGTGCAATTATGCTGTGTTAATGATCGTGTGAAACCGATTGTTGGAAATGGAAATAAATGAAAGGAGGTGAAGTACACACTATATTGCTAGGTGTAAAAATTTCCAAGGAGAACTCACAATAGAGATTTATCCCTTGTAGATCAATGTATGATGGAACTCTCGATAGAACAGTACATGGTTGATAATTTTGTGTTATAAACATGAAGGACATATATGTATACATAATGTCCCAAACCAAGCTAGACAGTATCATAGTGGTTGTCAGTAAAAGTATTGGATTTCCAACTGATTCTGCTGATGCTGTGAAATATTTATTCTCAATAGTTCCCAGCTCATTTGCTTGATGGAAAGAATAGAAATAATAAATGGGGATGCCTGCATCTGATACAGATGAAATCGTGCTGTTAGATATGAAGGTCAGCACACTGCTTTGTTCTCTTGAGCATCGTCAGAGCGGAGCAGAATTCATTTGTTGGACGCAGGATGTCGGCAGACCGCCAGACAGTGGAACTACAAATAAAAAGTGGTTTACAGGCTACATTACACTCATTTTCCCCTAGAGGACAGTGGAAGTGTCCACATTGTACACAATAGGGTATTTCTACTGTATAAGTGACCATTTCTCGCAGTTTTTACAGCTGAGGGTTGTACAACTTTTCACTCACCAGTTGCCTTCGCCCATTGTTGACATATGAATATTTGTATCATGATTGAAATGTGACATACTTTTGACACCATCAAATCTTGTGCATTTCAAATCTACATAAATCTTATAGGCGGTGGTCAGAAGTCGCTGGTCTGCTGAAAAAATGACATTGGTGAAAGCTAATTTTACACGTTTTAGCCCTGTTTGAAGAAAAAACTCCCAACATTGATGTATTTTTGGTTTCTTTTTTTATAGAGTATAATTATAGGGAATGAGTTTTGAGTTATGATTGTAATTGTCATATTTAGAGCATGTATGATCTATGTTAACTTGCAGTTCAATTGATGTCTTAAATGTGAAATGAAATCAGTTCATGTTTGACTTTGATACTATTTTTCTCACATTGTGTATATTATCATTTCTAACAGCGTGCAGTGTATGTCCCATAAAAAATGCTTTAAAATGTGAAATATCTTTAAGGGGGCAACTGACCTTGGCAGGATACAGGTAGGTAAGTTATGATGCTATCAAAGTTTTTGAAAAAAATAGAGATAATGAATAGATGATTCATTAGAAGGATGCAGACATTCAGGGGTTGGGTAGAGGAATGCCACATTGTTTACCCACACAAAAAGAATTGTGGTGTGTGGCCCCTTGGAGGGGTGTGAACCTGCTAGATTTGGTAGTGCACAGAGAACGTGGGTGCCCCAGCTGCTCCTGTAACAAAGTGCCTGCAGTTAACATGATATCGAAAAAGGTGGAACTACCCATGGGGGATGGAACATGGTATTAATGTGGTAAAATATGTCTTTCTTCTGTGTGTGTGTGACAATGAATTTGTTGATATAGTGAGGACCTTGATCCACTTAAATTGCTGCATGGTTGTGCACTATTGAGCAGACAATCTGCAAGGTTGAGGTGCCTTCTTCAGAGACCAAAAGAAAGAAAGAAAGAAAGAAGACAAATTCTTCCTACTCAATATGTCACAATGCACAGAGCTTGCTAGACGAAGAATGCGTTTGGAAGAATGAACTGTTTTTAACCCCCTCCCCCTTGTATTTGAGGGGTGGGGGTTGGGAGTTAATCTTTAAAAAAATCCCACTGTACAAATTCCATGTGCATCTCACAAGCTATTTAACCCAAAAGGGGAGTACAATACCCCTTTGAGTTTGAATACCACGTCACATTTTTTTTTCTCCAATTCTGTCTATTATTCAACTTCACGCATATATATTGTATTGTGCACAGATCAGGTGGGCCATTTCAGGGAATTCCCCTGCCACCAGATTTATGTCTTTTTATGTCATTGAATCCAATTGACACTTGCATCATGAGTTTACTCACCATCTGATAAGCAAAGGCCCGCACAAACATAGAGCCTCCTTGGTCAGACAGGGAAGTCAAACAGCACATTGAATTATGCACGCATCCCTTGACATCACATGCATGTCGCTTTAAAGAAAAGAAAGAAAAACAAAACCAAGGGTATCGAAAATGTCAACAAGGATAAACTGTTAGGAAATTGACAGAAGGTCATATGGGCAATATAGATGTTGGGGGAGCCTTGTAGAGTCTCAACACTTTTACTGGACGGCAGACGATACTCGCTGCTCATGATTGAGGCATTTTCTGCATATATGTCCGTGGATGGGACATTGGCTTCGGACTGCTGGTGATTGCACAATGAAATACTGACGAGAACATAACAGCGTGCAAGGTAGTAAGTCTTGTACTTTCAATAAACTTTTATATGAAGTCATTTTTTCTTTCTCTCCAGCAAAGCCTGCCGTAAGTGAGAGTAAATTGCTACTGGTACAAGCTCATGTTTTGTGCCACTTTGAAACCTACGTCATGATGTGTTAAAAGGTCCTTGCTGCTGTTCATATTGCCATGTATTTGTTTTCAGCAAGATCGATAACATTTTCTGTCTTGTGCCATGATATTTGATGAGCTTTTGTGTTAGGCTATTTTGGGTAAATAGTTGTGAAAGGGTTCTATAAAGTATCAGCCAATCATTAAGTTATTTTGAAGGCTAAGCTAGAAACAGGCTCATTTTAGCTTGAAATATCAATTTATCAAGGCGACCCATCAAACTATGCAGTGTGTGTTATAACAAAAATGTGTATGCAAAAATGCTTTTTTTTTTAATATTGCAGCCACTGAAAGACTTGTGTAGAAAGTTTGGCGTAAACCGGAGTAAGAATTTTATGATGTTCTTAGCTGTAGAATGTAATAACTGATATTTCACTAATTTGTCCAATACGTAAGGCTAATTTGAATATTGAATACCATCTACAGGCATTTCTCTTTTTTTTTTAAATAAAAATCTTGAGGATCTCCTGGCATGACTACCACTTGTACATACATTGGATGTTCAATCCCTTTTTGAACACTTTACCATCATAATCATATGTTTGTCAGGAATGAGCTCTTATGCATTTACTCAAGAAGCTGACAGAAAAGTCCACAACTGTTTTCATGTTTCACCCCTTCCCCCCCCCCCCAAAAAAAAAAGAAGAAGATAATAATAATAAATGGATGAGATGGGATGAGGGAACTAGTAGGGGTTACATCGTTTGACTCTTTTTGCATTCACCATTTTTTGTGAAAAAAAAACACAACAAAAACATATTTCCTTTGAAAATGGCTGTGATTTGTATTGAGTGGCTTGGTTCAAATCCTATTACTATTTCTGTTCTTGTTAACATGGTTCAGTGAATTACATATCATGAATATTAGACAAAGAAAAAAAAAACATGGCCGATACCACTTATTCCCAAGAGAACCAAACCAAATATATCCCACTTAGAAGTACTTGGGTAATCTGGTCCATTTATCCATATCATTTTTGAAAAAAAGGGAAATGTTTGTTTGTGTTCATGTTTTCTCAAAGCAAGTCCCGGGCTCTCCACGCTTCCTGCTGTGATTCTGAGAATGCGATGGGAATCTAAAATGTGATGCCCCTGCTAGCTTTCGGAATACTTTATCAAACAAATCATGCGCAAAATCCACGTAGTGTTTGTGACACAGCTGAGGGGTAATTCTAGTGTCTTTTTGTGGCATTTAAGTATGGACACAACAGGAAAAAGAGGAAACAAAAGTGTGAAGCGATACGTCCGAGACATTTACTAATTTCAGCCAACTGACTCCATTTTTCATCAGCACGATGGCATTATTTAGAAATCTTGTCTTTCACACTATTTCACCAATTCTTGGTAACCATCTATAAAGAAAGCATGCAGTGATTCCCTCTCATCTTCCCCTTTTATCATTTTTACCTCCGCCAAGGGAAGAGGTTATGTTTTCTTCGGCGTTTGTTTATTTGTTTGTCTGTTTGTCTGTGTGCTAAATAACTCAAAAAGTTCTGAACGGATTAGGATGAAACTTATAGGAAAGGTTGAGAATGACACAAGTAACAGATGATTAAATTTGATCTGGCAATTTTTGTGGATTTTATGAAGGATTTTCAATATTTTGGCAGGTAGGGTCAATGAACTTTGGAGTTCAAGCTGTGCATTTTTGAGGTTTTCATACGCGCACTAGAGTGCGTGCTCTAGTTTCTGCTAAGGTGAGGCGCGCTGCGCAGCTGGAAGTTGAAGACATAACAAAAGGCTTCTATATTGGGAAATCAGGGGACTTTCAGCACACATATATATGGGTGGAAATCACTGATCTCTCATATGGAAGAACAAGATCAGTGGTGGAAATGAGCTGCTTTAATTTGCAGAGGTTTGCGCTCTCAGAGTGCTTCTCTAGTTATTTTGTACTTTTGACTGATATAAGCATCATCACCAAGGTGCCTGGAGATATGAAAATGGATGTGTTTTTGGGTGTTTTTTTCCCAGCGGAAGTTTTACACAATGACCAGTAATGTACTGCCCTGGGATGCTTGCTTTTGATGCAGTAAAAGACAAAGCGGTTTCTGTTTCAGAGCTCTGTACAACACTGGGCAGTACAATACAATTCCACGCAATATATACTGGGCCCTTGAATTTCGAGTCTGATGCTCTCAAGTGAACCAAATGTTAATAGTATACTTTGAGGTGAACTGGACTTCAAACTAAGTGCTGTCAACGTCTGAAGTCTGTGACTGCCTTGCCTTTCTTGAAAGGTGTTTTGGAAGAACAAAATCGAGCTTTTACTCTGCTCTGCTTCACACACAAGTGTCAGAGGTCAAAGTTCATAGTTACCATCCGTAGCTTTTTTTGAACAAGAAATGCATTATGTATATATTATAGGTGCATTTTCTTGACAGTGGGATAGTGCAGTCAATGAGCTTTTCAGCTTTTCCCTACTTTTGAGCTCAGATTCTGATCAAGCAGATCATACTCTAGATGTGCATGACGTAATTTCTGTCTGTTTCAGTGAAAATGCCAAAAGCAGCATTATGTCTGACAACACAAGCATTATGACAGTGACATGAAGACTCATCGTACACCCCTTTCATTCTCTTTTGCCAGTTTGAAAGGGGTTTTGACTGATTCGGGTTCGTTGAGGGCAGTAGACAATTTGTGGCACTGGGCGCAGCCATTAGCTCAAATTGCGGTGTCCCAGCCGACCCCCCCTCCTTTCCCCCACCCCGGGGCAACATGTTTATCGCGCACTTAGTAGCAGGAGTACGCGCACTTGTAACAAAGGTTCGCGCATTAAGCAAGCGTTCGCTCACTCAGTATGAGACGCCTATTGGCTATGTAAACAACCATGCATCAGTTTTTCATTCCTTGCACGTGAGAGGGGTGGGGGAGAGGGAGGGGGGGTCGGCCGGGACACCGCAGTAATGGCGCTGCCCATGCCGATAATACACAAACCGCCTCACAGAATCGGTCAATATGTGGCCGCCCACCTCAAGACCCACAAAAACTTGCAATTCAGCATTCTCTGTAATGGACCAAAATATGTCATTTGGGTTGACCAGCTCAAATTTTATGATTTTAACCTGACAGACTAATCTTTTTTTCTTCCTACTGTCCAAATTAGGAGGCTTAGAATAAAACCAAATCAAGATATTAGCATTTTTTTCTGGACCATGTTTTTTTTTCATTCATTTTGTTCATTCACAGTATGCATGAGTAACCCCAATTTTTAAATCCTTTTTTTCCCCCCTTTTTCTAGGAATGAGATTATCCCTTTCAACTCTCACTTATTTCAATCAGTTTTTGAATGGGTTAGGAGGGTCCAATTTTAAGAAATTATGTATCTTTTGAAAGCTTAATAGAGCTTCTTCTTGGAAACTGCATAGAAAAGTGAAACTTCATTCCGGCCGGCTTCTGTGTGGATTTTGAGCTGGGCGGTCACTTACAATTTTTCTGAAACTGTGGGAGTGAAACTGTCACTTAAAAAAAAACACAACAACAACAAATTATGTCTCTCCTCAAGCTGTTTGAGGAAAGTTTGGAGTAATTGAATTTTTTGGTGTACAAATACACTTTAATATTTTGGTGGATTTAGACATTGTCTCGCATTTTCCCTTTACTATTTCAGAATAGATCAAGAGTAAATTGTAAGAAAATACATGTAGGCCAGAAAGTTTGGTTTAAACAAACACAGGAGGAAAGTATGGAATAATCATATTTTATAAGAACTGTCAAGTGAGCTCCCGTCCTGCAAGCCCTCACAAGATGTATTTCACAAGTGGCTTTATCTCTACTATTGCTCTTGTTTTTAACCCGTTGAAGACTAGTCCCGAGTATACTCAGGCAGGTGTCTATGGGAAATGTGTGTTACAGCAAAATCAGTCCGTCCTCAGTGGGTTAAAGAGAATGCATGAGAAATCTGTGTGTCAGATTCTCAGCAGGTTTTACTCATTCGTGTTTAACAGATTTCATGTAGGCCCTCTGCATCAGTCCTAAAGTATGTAAAGAGAACCCTTCTTTGGGAACCCCAAAGGCAAAACAGCAATGGGCAGAGTCAGAATAGTATTCTTGACTGATTTTTTTTCTCTCTCTCTCCTTTCTTTGTAGAGACTTCATCAGTTTGTGTGTGTATGCTTGTGTGTTTGTGTGTGTGTAGGTTTCTGATGATGTAAATATATCCCTTTCAGTGAAAAAGGAAGAACATCCCATATTCTATGCGAATGTCAATATGTACATGTATTGGGTATTCCCCTTACTCAGTCGTGGGACAGATTTGTAATCAAAGGGTATTCTGGAATTCATCAAAAAAAAATCTTTCAGGTGCCAGTTCACAGGAATTGTTTCCAGTGCTATATTAGTGTTTGTTGGTGTTGTTTTTTGTTTGTTTGTTTGTAGACTTGTTGGTTTTTATTGTGTGCAATGACTACCAGGAGTAATAATGTCTGGCATGTTCCTGGATGTTTATTGTGTACCTGTTATGAAACAAGTAATTCATGCATAAACTGAATAATGTGGTCCAGACATGATTATCAACCTGCTGAACTTTGCTATAACCTGGATGTGTATTTTGTACTGCAGTCTTAGTTCAAAATATTCTGTTGAGACACTGACTCAAAATTTCATTTGTTGTATTTTCTTTTTTTATCATTATTTCTCATGAATGGTGGCAGGCTTTCCAAGGCAAGACAAGAAGAAAATATCTTTGGACGTGGCCAGCTGTAGAGTCAACATCTGCCCGCAGATGGTGAAAGTTCATTGAGGTAGGTGCATTGTTGGACTTGGAGACTTCTTCTTTTATACTTTTTCTTCTCATTCTTCTTCTCATTTTTCTTCTCATTTTTCTTCTTTTTCTGGCACAATGTGCCCGGTTGATATTTGCTGAACGTAAGCCAGTTCACAGTTCCACTTTGTGCATGAGCAGAAGAAAGGTCAAAAGAAGAACAGGCATGTTGGTTTTTGAATTCACTTGGATAAGCAGCTGTGATGTAAAGATTATTAATGTAATCCTTATAAATGCTGCTTGCCAGCACATCCACCGGACAGCAAAAGTGGTATTTGGCAATATCAATAGAAAGAGATTGTCAAAATACATTCAATGCAAAATATTTGAAATGGATGTTTTCCCAAGTGTTAATTGAGGGATCATTCTGGTCATCTGATCTACGCAAGTTCATTCTTTGTTTGAACAGGATCAATGAATTCCATAAATTGTAATGGCAAGCTTAAGCATTATGTCGCTCTAAAACGAGTGAAGTGCCCTTAAGGCTGCGTTCACATAGAAGTATTCGGTATTCGGCATTCGCTATTCGCTATTCGCTATTCGGGCACCGAGTACACCATCATCCGCACCGTCAACTCACCATCCCATGCAGTGAGGATTTCTTCCTCCTACATCCCAGCAAATCTTATTAACAATTTCTAAACTGCATCAGAATGTCAGTCTACATGCTTATTTTTGCGAAAGGGCAAATCCAGACCAAAATTGTCGTTATTTCATAAACGAGACACGGTATACGCTGTAAGAAAATCGAACAAGCTCGATTCCCACTTTGCTATACTATTCGCAGCTATTCGGTACTTTCGAATAGTGCCCTCCTATGTGAACCGGTGTGAGGAAATCCTATCGTTCGATTCAAGCTATTCGCGTGCCCTCGAAAACGAGCCCCGAATACCCGAATAGTATACTTCTATGTGAACGCAGCCTAACCGACTGAGAAAAAAGAAAGGTAATTCCGACCAATGTGCCAACTCCAAACTGGCCTATTGTTAGTTGCCTGGGGCTGAAGAGATCTCTATAAAGAAAGTGCAACACCACCTTCGGTGCAAAGCGACTTCAACCCATTGAGGACGAGCTGATTTTGCCATGACACACGTTTCCCATGGACGCCTGCCCAAGTATACTCGGAACTAGTCCTGGACAGGTTAATAAATGGCATAAAATCAAACAAACACCATAGTAGAAATTTAATAAAAGTTGGATATAAAACTGGAATTTTTTTTCTGAATTTCAAGTCTTTTTGGGTCATACAAAAAATCTTTGGTCATATAAAACAGTGATATTCATCACAATCATGTGTGTATATTCAGTTCAGTTCAGTTCAAATTTATTTCGTTTTTTTCACAATGAAATAATATATAAACATAAATCTCACTTTCTTCAGTGACAACAATGATGTATATAGATTCATGCAAAGAAAGCAATTATTAAAAACTTACAGTAAGAATACATTACACAATTGTTGATAAAGTAACAAAAGTGAAATAATTGTCAATATGCATTGTGTGAAAAAAAAACAAAAAAACGTAATCATCATAATAGATGAAGTGTCGACTCCACCACCTCACAAATGTCCCATTGATTTGGACTTGTACATCATCATCATCAGAGGCTTTCGATTCATTTGAGTAAATAAAAGGAATGGATAATATCCTATGCATCAAATTGTTCTAGAGTTGTAATAACTTCCTGATTGACAAAGATGAGTTAAAAAGTGGAAAGGAGTTTTAGTTTCATACCATCAACCAGAGACTTACTTTTGATTTCAATTTTATGTCCAGATCAGCATAAAAGTTGCTAGGTGATGGCCCCATCCTCTCATCTAGTTTGCATTGTGTGGTTGTAAACACTCTTGAGACTTCAGCATTTCTCAAATTTTCCATTTGGTGTTGGTTTTGATGAAATTTTAGCCATTCTGATCTTCCAGGGAAGTTGATAGATCATCAGCAGTTTTAAGTTACTGAAGGGCTTCTAATGATGCATTCATTTTCTCATTCAGTGAAGTTTATGGTGGTTAAGTGAGATAGAGATGAATGCAGGTTCAGTATTAAAAAATTAAGAGCATTTGAAGGTGAAATCTAAAAAAAAGTACCAATGCAGATATTCCTTAATGGTTCAGCAAATTTTTAGGGTGGGGTATAGATATGTGAAATCTTAATGGCCAGATCTTTTGAAGTTCCCACCTCAATCACAAGTAGAATAAAATTTTATGGACAAGTCCACATTCGGACCCATTCAATGTTTGCTCATTATGTGGATTTTATGAGGCAGTTTGTCACACTATGGATTCAGTGCAAGAACAGGCGAACATTCACTGACATGTAGACAGAGATTAAAGGAAATGTTCAAATTCAGTATATCACCACAAGCATGGCTAATACATTTTTTTTTTTGTCTACTATTTCTGTACATATGTTTGTGTGAGTTATATCTACTGGACATCCCAGTCAAGCTTTTGATAGCTTATGACGATCCACACAAACTGCATGACATATATTTCATGCACGAACTATTTGTATATTTGTGTATTATGTCTTTATGTCGTGTATGTATATGCATTTTGTGACTAAATCAAATCAAATCAAATCAAATCAAATCAAATCAAACTTGGTTACTATTGAAACATACAACTTGTATGAGAATTACGGGTACAGCTATAACTGACACACTATTCTGAATATTAAAGTCAGACTTAGCTTTGCACAAAACAATATATAATTTCCTCTACTATACCCTTACATGTAGCATCTTGTGAAAACAACTTTATCAAGTTATCTTCCTCCAATTCTGTTTAAAGCACCTCAAAATATGATATATATATTTTTTTTTTTCTAGACTTAAATATGAGAAATTGAAGTTTTCCTGTTGTGGAAGGTCATTGGTTTAGCTTACACGGAAAAGAAAAAAACGAATGGTATTCTGAAAGACTGTACACCATTCACGTCATGTATTCAACAATTTTATCGAGCATAATGAAATGACATCATGGTATCGTGACATAGTTGAATTGCCAAGATAATGATGCCATTAAAAAAATATGACATACAGAATTTCAAGCACTTTTTCTTCTAGTGTACATTTGGTTTTGCTAATAGACTTGTGTTAATACTAGTCTAAGGAGTAATGACATCACTACCCCTTTAGTGTTAGTCAGCTCATGTCTGTATAAGACTCGTCCGTCAGAAGAGAGAGAGAAAAAAAAACGCATGTTATCTGCCAAAGCCATACCAGTCTAGCTTGGCATGTTCCTCTCTTTACCACATAATACAAAGCGCACATTTGCTATTTTTCGATGCCTGCGTGATACCGCCCCCACCCCACCCTCAGCAACAGTAGACATAGGAAGCAGAAACATGTGTTAGCTGCTTCTGCAAAAGGGAAGTTACGTTTTTCCTTCCTTTCAACAATGGGGGGGGGGGATGTATTTGTCTGTCCTTCAGCTTTTTTTAAAGGATTGTTTGTGTCAGCAATTGAAGTTATTCATTCACACGACCTGTAGTACCATTTGAGGATTTTTTCAAAGAAGTGTTGTATATCCGGTTGTTGCTCCATGCAGGAACTCATGAACTGTATTTTCTTTCGTCAGTTAGAAGAGCACATCAATGTAAAGACATTTCCCACTGTTTGATTACTGTTCCAGGAGGAAATGATTTAATCAAAAATTTTTATGAATGTCATCGCTCCCAGCGGCCAACAATCATCAGAAGATTATCCATTACTGTACACATATTGATATTTTTGCACAATTGATTGGCTCAAAAATAGACATATTGACTCAAAAACATATGCGCGGGTTCTTGAATTGACGCTGTGCAATTTTCAACCCATTCAAATCTGCAGATAAAAGTGTGAATACCTTATCAAAAGTAGTGCGAAATACACAGATTGATGTTCCCCCAAATTTAGGCATTTACAGTATGATGTATAAGCATAGATTGGTAGAAAAGATATTGCAAAAAAAAATTGTGCGTGCAGATATCATGAAAAGAATTTTGCAAATTTTTAGTTTTGATAAAGAAGTACACAATCACTCGAGCTGTTATTAAAACATGATATGACAAAAACTTCTGTGCCCTTGTGGACAGCTGGATGCAATGCTCTTGGCGTTTCCAGAGAAAAAAAAAATGAAAGACTTTCTTTGAAACTCTGTCATGTTTTCTTCCCCCCCCCCCCTCTTCTATCATTGTGACATCACAGTGACATCACAGAATTGTCATACAGCTCACTCAGCCTGAGAGGGCAGTGCAAGGAGTCAACCAAAATGCTTCAAAAATTGATAACTTTTCAAAAGATTGTCAAATGTACCTCTAACTCTAGATTATTTGTGTTCTCCATTTTTTTTTTCTGCGTTTGCTGAATCCATAGATATGGGCGATCGAGGAATGTTTCTCTTTAAGTCAGTCACATCTCAAGACGCTAGGACATCCAGAGACAGTGGAAAGAGTGACGTGATCAGAATTACCATTGTTAGGGGAATGGGAGAAGGACAGAAGTTTATGTACAAACTTGGTATTATAAAGGGTATTAGGGTCTATTTCTCTGGTTGAGTGAATTCTACAAATGCATGCGGATACTCACTCGAACTATAGCATGCACACACCTCCACATGTACCGCACGTGTGTGCTTCCTTTTGTGTGCTTGTGTGTGTACAATGTGTGTGTGTGTGTGTGTGTGGGTCAAAAAATGTTACACATACACAGCTTGGACAAAATTTACACATCATACTTAACATAGGCACACATACACACAGACACAACACACATACATACACTACACATGCACACACAAATCCAACACATTATGCACATACAGCATACATACTACACAACACATTATGATGCACACACACACACAACACACACACACACACACACTTAAGTAAATGAAAGGAAAAGTAGATAGGATCAAGTATATAAAGCAGAGAGGGGTCATAGGTAAATTAAGTTTCTTAGGACAGCAATTTTCTAGTGACTCCACCCAGACTGGAAGGAATTTTGTGCATTAGTAGTATTCACTTCCTGGTTCCACTCATGCTTTAACCCATTGCAAGCCTTGAGTACCGGATGGCGCATAAAACCCCTTAGTGCTATACACACTGTCCAAAATCTGTAGCACGCGAAGGCCCGAATTCACGAAGGTGGTACAATGTTTGTCCATGGTTTAAACCATGGACAAACGTATGGGGTGCCAAGTGTCGCATGGCCTATTTCGTTACGAAATCAGTAATTTTGTCAACATTTCGTCGATGAAATGATCATTTCAATAATGAAATGGTCATTTCATCAACAACGTGACTGATTTCGTTTCGAAATAGGCCATGCGACATTTGGCGCCCCATATAAAACTACAGTTTTTGTCCTTGGTTTAAACCATGGACAAAATTGTACCACCTTCATGAATTCGGGACAAAGGGCCAATGCTGAATACGCCATATATGAGTCAAATATTTTGCGAATCGGGACTTCCTGACAATTTCATGAGTGGTTAAATTCGCGATTGTGGAGTATGTACCAAACGGAAGAATGTATGCAATCACGTCGCATTCATGTCGATGTCAGAGTTCATATTTTCATGTGTTTATAAATCCGTGAATAGCACTCGACTAAGGAAATTTGCAAAAATAAAAACCTTGTGAAATATTCAGCGTATACAGTATATGATAGTGAGTGCTTTCTGTCACTGCTACAGTATGCACCTACATGACACTGAAAAGGGTCATTTGCAATGTCCGATGTCAGTATCACGCTAGAGTGAAATACTATTTCGAGAGAGTTTAAGTATTAGTATGTTATCCATGGCAAATGACAACGACATTTCCTTTCGTTCTAGATTGTGTTGGCTTGTAAGAAATCTATCAATCTTACTGACAGGCTCAAGTAAAATTTCTGGGACATTCCCTCTTTGTGTTTCAACTTTTGTGCTGTCTCTTTTCGGACGTGACATTCAGTTGCAGCTGTTTCAGTTTGGTTTAGAAAGCAAGAAACAGCATATTGAATGATGAGTCTTTGTAACATAAGGTAACGTAGTGTCTCGGAATGTTTCATTTTCAAGTGTGGTATGAGAATGAATGCAGACTGAATTTCTCACCCTCTGTTCACCCACACGTTACATGCTTCTGTCCAATCAGGTGCTTTTTGCTTCTTTCACACAAACCAGGAAGACTCCTCGCTGAAAAATATTTTATACACGGATGTATAATTCCAAGGGCCTTTGATATGCACGAGATGAATTAAATTGAATTGAACTGAACTGAATTAAATCGAAAAGGGGGTTCCAATGAGGTGTGCTTTTGACTATTACGATTTCTTTTTCAATGTAATATGCAGAGTTTGCATGCTTTGCTGTAACACAGATTTCCCATAGACACCTGCCTGAGTATATATGTTGTACTTCGGACTAGTTTTCAATGGGTCACAGCAGGGCTGCACACTAACCCATTTTTTCTACTGGTCTGACCTGTCCGTTGGACCAGTAGGTACCCAGTTTTTCCATATTTTACTTATCCATTCCTTGAAAAAGTTACTGGTCCGACAGTGATTTTTACTGGTCAGGGACCGTCGGACTAGTTCCAGTGTGCAGCGTTGGTTACAGGTTATCAATGGTTGATGTTTTGTATGTGGACTACTTGTTCGTTTGTCTGCACTTAGTAGGACATTTGAGTTCATATCCTTGCAAATCTCATTAAAAATAATTTAGAATGAAAAGGGGCCTGAGCTTTCGATCCTAGCAGAATCTTCGTCAGAGGCAAAATTCCTCTGACTCTGATGAAGAGTCTGCTAGGATCGAAAGCTCAGGCCCCTTTTGACTCCATTTTACTCCATTGACTTGCCATTATTGGATAAGCACTTTTCAATAGCTTTTTTTTTTGCTATTTTCACTAAAAATAACTTACTGTCAGTTTCCGACCGCCCAAACCTTGTGTGGAGTTTGCTCAGCTGAATCCTAAGCATTGTATGTACATTGTACACATCAATCATGTGTTATTGCACTTGACTCGTAATCCCCGTAACACATGGTAGAATTACACTCAACTAGGGTTGACCGTTACGGATGAGCATACGCTTCGGTGTACATTTTCGCTGACGGGCAATTCTATTCTGGATGTAGCTGGCCTGTACTAGTCGTGGTTTTAGAATGTACCACGGTAGGCAGCGAACCTAGATTGATTTAAGGGCAAGTCCAAGATAAGGTCCCCTCAGAAGGCAAAATTTCATCTTTGCTCAATATTGACATGTTTGGTATCATTTTGAAGCTTATGAGTTGAAGTTTTGATTTCCGTGAAGGAAATAATGATATTATGTAAATTTATGCAAATTTCAAGGGCTTCATTTGCATAAATGTGAAACACAGCGTTACGTATGGGACATTTATAAAAATTCATATTAATTCAAAGGAAAGCAAATAATATTTGATTAATATGTGGACATAAGAAGTTCATCACATAGTTAAACTTGGTATGAAAATTTAGGGATTATGCAAGTGATTATGCAAATTAGCTCGTGTCCTATCATGGGATGTCCCATACGTAACAAAATGAGGTCATTTTTTTAGGTTTGTTCTGAAATTGCTTAGGTTATTTTAATGCCCTTTTGGAAAGTTCTAATTTATTGTTTAAAGAAATTAAATACCAGAGAAAAAAGGAAAAAAAAGTAAAAGAAATATTTTTTATTAGGCATTGAAATAATGTTACGTATGGGATAAATGCGTTACGTATGGGACATCCTCATACATATTGCATGTGAATGCATGTAGCTAGCTGGGAAGGTCTCTCAGTACACAAATGGTCAATCATCCTGAAGAAAGCATCCCAACATTGTAGCTACTTTTTGAGTTATAGACACTTGAAACAATACATGAACTTGACTGAACAATTTTCAGAAAGGGGGAGGGGAAAATGGCAAAATACACAATGAAAAATCAACATTAAAGGGATGGTATAGTTTTTTGTAGAAATGGGGATTCAATTTTCAACATTTAAAGAGATGATTGGAAACCAATTATATGAATAACAGTACTTAAGAGCATAAATTCCTAAGACTAGAGGAATTCAAAGTTTATGTGATGGAGATCCAATTTGAAATGGTTGTGATATATATATAGAAGAAAAATAAAGTAAAATGATCTTTTTTTATATTGCAAGTGATACACAAATTGTCCTTATTCAGTTTTCAGTAGTAGCCACAACAAAATTCATGGGTATACATACTGAGGTGTGACTCGAATCAATGACCTGACTGCTAGGCAGACATCATATATCTACTCGATCACAGGGGTTCCACGCAGCAGGTATTGCTTATTTATTAAACTTAATATTTCTTGTGTCAAGTTGTTTTTTATTGAAACTAAATGGCAAACTGCCCTTCATCAGTGCAAGTAAACACTTTAAACTATTCAATTTTTCAGTAGTAACTATCTTGATAAAAATAGGGTATACATACTCAGGTTGGTCATAAAAAATATATGATTGAATGTGATTATGATGGTAAATATCTGAGGAATATTGTTCCCTTGTCAATCTGGATCAGTATTTGAGTAATTTCAACTGATTCCACCTCAATAATTATGCAAAAATTTGTTTAAATGGGTATTTTGCAAAATTATTTTGCAAAATACCCATAAACATGGTTCTCCACACACTAAACGAATGGGGGACAAAGGGCATGCATACCCAGGTTGGTCATAAAAATATTAAAATATGATTGAATATGATTATGATAGTGAATATTTGGGGAATATTGTTTCCTTGACAATCTGGATCAGTATTTGAATAGTTTCAACTGATTTTACTTCAATAATTATGCAAATTATCCATAAACATGGTTCTTCACACACTACATGAATGGGGGACAAACTGTCCCATACGTAACTGTCCCATACGTAACACGTCATGTCTGTCTTTAATTAGAACCTGTAATTAGAGCTTTTTGCCTAATGACATGAAACTTACCTGTGATAATCTTGAGTGTTGTGACTTTCATCACAGTGAGTTACAAGTTGTAGAATGATATACTTTCAGAGAGTTTTGAGGTTGAAAAAAATGTTCCAAAAAACAAAATTTTTCTGGTCCCATACGTAACGGCACATATTTTCTCTTCTAGAATATAATTGTCAAGGTCATTTTTCTCAATTTTTTACATGATTATACTTCTTCTAGATATCAATCACCATGATGAAGTTCAATATGATCAAAGGCCATTAACACTATTTTTCAGGTCATAAAAGTCTCTGAATGTCCCATACGTAACGTGCGCGTTATCTTGGACTTGCCCTTAATCAAAGAACCTTGATATCTAACAACTGACTCCTTTTAAGAACTGTCTACACTATGTTAATGATAACTTTGATGTAAAGATTAAATTGGGGAAACAGATCAGTGAAAGCTTTTTTTTTTTGTAATAATGACACATGTACACCTTTGTATACTGTTCATTTGCATTCATTACACACTACTGTTCATACAGCGAAACTCCACTTCAATGTGCGATTACGTTGACTTGTATAAAAAAAAAATATCCTGAATGTTTTATATGAATGTGAGCATAGTAATCTCAGATGTTTCATACACAGTTGTGTATATGACATTAGAAGAAAAAATTGAATCATCATCTTTATTAGGTACCAGTAGTGGGAATTTTGCAAGCTTTAGAACAAGAGGAGTTTGCAAGCATGTGATGCCTAAAAAAGTTTAGATAAGAAAGTCATTGACAGTTTTCTTTCAGGAAAATCCTGTTGAGGAGTGGCATGTCTCGACATTCACATCCCCGTGCCAAGCTAAACATGAAAAAATTTGTTTCAGACACAAACAAAAAGTCTCTTCCTTGCCCACCTCGTTTATATTATGTACTGTAGGGCATGAATGTATATGTATATGTATATATATATGCATATACATGTGTGTGTATATATATATATATATATATATATATATATATATATATATCATTCCCCCCCCCCCCCCCTTGTCCAAATTACAGACAGGACAGGCAAATACCAATTTATAGCCTGTCCAACAGTGAGTTTTAGGCTGCATTTATATAACTTGAGAGTGAGAATCACGTTTCAAAATGCGTTTAGAATGGTGTTTGCGAACATGGTTTGAAACGTGATTCTCTGGGCACAGCATTTAATATCTAACCATAATACCATCGCAATTCCACTGTGATCACTGCACAGCTGCTTTGCACCATTCGACCTGGGAAGTAAAGGTCAACTGTGTACCACCAAACATGCCTCATCATTCACACACAAATAATGGGTAGAAAACACAACCGGAAGCAGCTGGGAGTTTACCTTGAGATATAAACGCATTTCAAAACGGCATTGCATTTATCTACTTGCAGAAAGGCGATCGTGGTCTCAATAGCATTTCAAACTGCCCTTTGAATGGCTTTTCAAATCGGCGTTTCTAAATGCATTTGAAAACACAGTTGCGTTCATCTAACCCCCCCCAAAAAAAAAAATGCCTCAAAGGCATTTAAGATCGTGATTCTGCCTCAGAAAGTTTTAAGATAAACGCAGCCGTAGTTCTGTGGATACCAGTGGTGCTGATTGTGGCACCCTATGGACTGTGACACTAGAGTTGCTATAGGGATAAAAAATACTGTAATAAGACGATTTTGAAGTTATACAACAAATAGTGAATGGCCACGAGTGCCATGGTACAAGATTTCACTTGAGACAAAAGTGAAATGTTCTATATTCAATGAGGCGAGGCCAAGATGAATAAAACTTGTCCCCTTTCACAGAATGCAAAATCTGTGTTTTGTTGCATTATGTTAAGACCATTGGCTATTTGTTTTATAAAACCAGCACAATGATGGCATTCATTTCTCAGAAAAGGTGAATGGTACAGTTGTATGAGGAAGAGATCAATTGAAATTATTAATGTAGTACTTGGTCGAGTGCTTTAAGTATCCATAAAGTTACGCCAGATGAGTATGATGATTCAAAAAGTTTGATTAACCCATTGAGGACAGACTGATTTTGCTACAACACGCATTTCCCATAGACACCTGCCCAAGTATACTCGGGACTAGTTCTCAGCGGGTTAAACAGACTATCATGGGACTTTCTGTACAATAGGGATAACATCAGTGTGCGCTATCCAAAACTGCTCGAGAAACATTGCTTGCTCAACAACGAAAGTATTGGTAATGGGGAAGGTGCTTTTCAGCCAGTGTCACGTGATGAGCAATCGACCAATCGGGTACCAAGAATCTGTTTAGGTGTTGTATACAAGTAGTACTGTATAAGCTGTTATTTTCGCGTACAGATATTTTTGCGAATGACGAGGTCATAGACATTTTCGCGAGATGTTGTTTTCGCAAATCGACGCCGACGCTTATGTTAATGCTCTATTAACACAGCGCATGGAGCCATTTTCGCATGTTGTTAAATTCGCGATCCAACTGTGATTCGCGAAATTCGCAAAAATTAAACCCTCGCGAAAATAACAGCTTATACAGTACTATGTACTTTACCTCTACTGATACTGAGGCTCCAGTGGAGTTCAAATGAATATATATCATGCAAATGTAGGTTCCAAATGAGTATATGGTGAATTTCAAACAACTCTTATAATTATTATCCGTAGCATGTTCTTGTAACTGCTATATGTACCCGTGAGGCTCACAAAAGGAGTAATTACTGTATACGCCATATATTTCGCGAGTCTAAATTTTCGCGAATCGCGAATTCCCGACGATTTCGCGAGTGGTTAAATTCGCGATTGTGGAGTCTGTACTGAACGGAGAAGTGTACAGGCATACGTCACATTCACATCGGGATCAGAGTCAATATTTTCGCGTGTCTTTAATTTCGCGAATAGCAACTGACTCGCGAAATTCGCGAAAATAAAAACCTCGCCAAATATTCGGCGTATACAGTACTATAATACTGTGTCACTCTCTCTCACATTCAACAAGAAAGTGAAATTTTCAAGGGGAGTTTTATGCTGAAAGTGCAAGTACTCCATATTCTTGCCTCGTCCTTATTATTGCTGTGCTCATGAGGGGTTTTGTGACACAACCAGAGTATGTGAAACTAAGTTTACTAATGACATGGTATATGATCCGCCCAAGGTGCTTCGTAATCCATTGAGGATGGTTTGATTTTGCTACTACACACATTCCCATAGACGCTTGCCCGAGTATACTCGGGACTCGTCCTCAATGGGTTAATCCCGCACTCGGCTACAAAGTCATTAAAAACTCTACTCGCATGGAGCATGCAAACTCGCACTTCCATTTCAGTCCTATCTCTTGCAATCTCAAGTATGACACTTTTATTTTAAAGTACCCTCCAATGTGCTTGATAGTTTATACAACTGTTTGGTGAAATATGTGCTATTTTATACCACACTCCACTTTATATAACTTGTTTATCGTGAGCAGCCATAATGGGGGGAAAAAAGGTCTGTATCATTTTATATTTCTTTTTGGCATGAAGATAAGAAAATGAGGAGGAGGAAGAGAAAGTTAGATTTAAGTAGAGAGAGAGAGAAAGAAAGAAAAATTGAAGGGAGGGAGAGAGAGAGAGAGAGAGAGAATATAAATTGTAAGCCTTTGGATAGAATTCATAACCTACTGTATTGCAGTTGAAATACCTACACTGTATAATGTTCGAGAATGTATGTGCACAGTGTAAAATGAGTATCATAGTAATGTGTGGCCAAAGTGATGTGGGAAATAGCTCATTAGATGTACATGCCTGTGTGCATTATGTGTGTGTGTGTTTGTGTAATTGAGTGATTGTGTGGGCGTGCATGTGTTTGTATTTCAATCCAAATGATGTTACGGTTTATATTTTAGGCAAGCGTGAATCATCAGGTACACTTATTTCAAAACCAAACGTCGATTAACATTGAATTAAGCTTATATGGGAACGGTTTGTGGTTCAGGAGATGTCATTTCCAAACTAAAAATGTGAACTTTTGTTCTCTCCGTATCAACCGGACACACAACTTTTTTAAATTTCCATGCCCCCCCCCCCCACTCTTGACTCTTGATCTCTTATCCCATTCTGAAAATCTGAACTTAACCGAAACCTTTAAAGTTCTACTTCTTTCATCTTGCCTCTTGCATCAATGGTCATAATAATGTTCAATAATATCATCTCAATATATGAGCTACACTGTAAAAACATCGATGTTAGATTTAACACCACGGGTATTAAATCTAACACCGATCAAACTTCAATAAAGGACCACACCCACAGGTGTTAAAAATGCACCGTGATGGTGTTGAAAAGTGTTCACCTGACACTTCGTGGTGTTAATTTGACACTGTACCTGGTGTTATTTTGATACTGTACTGGTGTTAATTCAAAAATGACACCACATGGTGTTGATTTGATATTTGTTGGTGTTAATATCAATGGTTTAACACCTGTCCAGCTTCAATAAGAGACCACACCAGCTGGTGTTACTTTGGTGTAAATTTATTTTCAAATTTTTTTCAAAAATCTAGTATTTTAATGTAAAATTCTTGATCGTCCTGTTTAAATTAAAAATCAACAAGAAGTGCAGTTACTAAGAAACTCTTCAAAAAACAGTTTAAAATTTGGAAATGACACCCGGAGGTGTTAATTTAACACCATAAATGAGCACCGAAAATTTAACACCAGCTCGGTGTTCACTATTTAACACCGGACTTTTTGCAGTGTAGTTTCCTATAACTTTCATCAAGCAAGCAAAGTCATGATGAACTATGCTTTCCCTGTTTTCCCCCAAAGTACTATCATGTCAATAATTCATTTTCTTTTCATTCTATATCGTGTTCATATTTCTCAAATGAAAAAAGGGAAGATCAATGCAACAAATGTGATTGTTCTAGTACAGGTGGTTCATTTTTGCAGCTAAACAAGAGCAAAGGTGTCCTTTATGCCTTCCCTATCTTATGTTCTATATACCACGTATTACATTCACACGTCACAATTTCTCACTATTTTGTTTCTTTGCATATATTATGTATCATGTATACGGACTGCAAGCAAATGAGGCTACGTTTGAGCTTTAGCCCTTCTGTATTATTTCATATGTACACAACATAGTAAACAACGTATGTACGGCTATATGTGCAGTCAACCTCGCATGTTAGTCAAACTTAATTGGAGTGAAGAAATAGCTCGACTTAGAGAAAATTTGACTTTTGTGGGATTGAAATCAATAGAATACGAAGAGAGGAGGAGTTGGATAAGATATTCAACTTTAATGGGGTTTTATTTGACTTATGTGAGGTCAACGTAAGCAAAGTTGACTGTATATAATACACTCCCAACAATATGTACATGTACAATGATAATGCAGAAACCAATAAATCAAATCGAATATCAAATCAAATCAAGGTGGAAATAAATTCATTGAAAGTAAGTGTTAATTTTCTTTTCAAGTCGCTTTGTCTTTTTTTTTTCCACCAGAGAGGGACACGGGAGCGCATACAATGGGCCAGATCAGGCAACACCCTCAGCTGCGTGCAGTTCTTCTGCTCCTAGCAGCGACATTAGCAGGTATGTGATGAGATTGTTTGGTCATGAAGTGATGTAGATGCAGTATTGTATGTCTGAGCTCCTAAGTTAAAGGAGACCTCCGGATGATTTTTAAATTTTTACATTTGAACAACTATAAATTAGTTATACTGAGGACAGAGTTTCAGAATTTGTGATAATTGGGATGAAGAATAAGAATACTTTCAACATTTAGAACAAATTGCAATGAACAAGGATGAGGACATGGCAGAGTCACCATAAGAATGCATGAGTAGGGGCTCAAGGAAGCAGAACAAAAGAAGAAGGCATGCATAGATTATACACAGGTGAACCTGCAAGCAAGCGGTATTGTAATGGAATTACGCTGCTACATTTCTGAAATATGTGAACCTTCTATGTCATCATCCTTGTTCAGTGTAATTTGTTTACGGTTTTTCAAAGTATTGTTTCTCTGCTCAAGAACCACAATAAATTCCGCAAATCTATAAATGGAGTTGTCGATTTATGTACTACATGATGTAAAATTATGAAAATCGTGTGGAATGTCCCTTTAATCTGATGTTCTCATAGTACAGTTAAATACCAAAATATGTATGTATGTATGTATGAATGAATGCATTTATGTGTATGTGTATGTATGTATGATACATTGTTTATTCATATGCATACATATTAGATTTATAGATAGTCTAATATAATCAACATGTTTAGTACATAAATGGATTTAGATGTATGTATAAACAAGTATACAACACATCATATACATGTACACTTGTATGATGCTCATTTATGTACACTACATTTATGTAAATTACATACATGCATCCTTTCATGCATACTTAGATTTGTATGAGAAATATCAGCTACAAGTCCTTAGTGCAGGTGTGGCACCTTCAGAAGAAGTTGTCCCCTGTTGCCGGGGTACAATGCACTTAATTCCCATGGGAAGAGAAACACACGTATTCAGTGTATAAAGATATGTTTTTCCTTTATGATGCTCACATATGGAAATGTGATTGAGGGCATCACAGCATCCCGCAACTGTCTGACGTCGACCCTACTCCACTCCACTCAGGAAGCGAGTTACCATTGACAGATTGAAAGAGGATGTGTTCCTGTTTTTTTTTTTCTTTATAAATTGACAACAAAGAGTGGAGTTGATGATTCTTTATGTCAGCTTCGCTTTAGATGGCAGGGAACACAATGGGTTGGATTTGTACTGCAGATGGCAAACTGGATATCACATCACTTATTTGTCATTTAGAGAACTTTTTTTTGTGATTGGTTGTGATCATAATTGTGTATCCTGTGGACTAAAAATAATGCTGATTTTTATTGGTTGGTAAATATGAATCTTCTTTCTCTTAGAAATATTGTACAGAGGACTTCAATTTGCATTTGAGATAAGTGGTGATTGAGAAACAGGTATTAAAGCCATTCACTAATGGGGATTTAAGAATCTTAGAAGGGATGGGATATGAAAATAGAATGGACCACGGGAGAATATACCATTTATGTGTGGCTTGCAAAAGTTATGAATAGTAGGAAATGATTTGATGAATTTGTCTACTTAAAGGCATTATTTACCATTTGCAGATGAAACAAAAACTCAGCTTTAGTGCTTCAAAATAGTTCTTAAATGTTGAGTTAAAGATAGAAACAACCAGTGTGAAAAGTTTGAATAATCAGTATAATCTATGTTAAGTATTTTTAAATATACAAACTGTGAACGATAGCTATAATAAGATCGTCTCTAGACTAAACCGTCCATAGTTGTGGTTCAATGAGAAAAATTATATCTCCTTATATTTTAGACTTCACTGCAGAATTTTTTTATATGGCAGAATTTTTTTATATGGCAGGATGCTTTGTGATACAAGTGACCTACACACATATGCATCAACTGTGATAACTCAGAATTTTTTTAAATTACTGTTCCCAAAGGTAAACATTACCTTTATAAGTTTATGTTTTAACGTTGTATTTTTGGTTTGTTGCAAGATGCTGCAGTATAGACAGTCCAAAATTGTCTGCACTGTGCTTTCCAGAAACTCTAGAGGGCGCCATAGTAGGAAGAAAGAACACAGTGCAATCATTACCACAGCCATAAAGATGGAACACCATGCACTCACAATAATGAACTATACATGTACCTTTGTAATATTCAATATCTCATGAAATTTCACATAATCCACTAATACATAGATGTGATGCCATAGGAGGCTTATGGAATACAGAATCAAGCGGATATGATTCCATTCATGGAAAAGAAAACATGCAACATTTCTGGATTCTTTGAGGTAGTATTATTAGAATCTTCAAGGAAGGTCTTCAGAAAACTGGTTGAAGGGAATGTGGGAAGCATCCTATGATAGCTAGTGATAGTGGGCTATAGAGTTCATATGTCCTTTGTCCTTTATGTGCATATAAAGCAGTATGCTATGGAATTCAGAGAGAAAGATAAGAGAAAGAATTAGCCAAGTTTTAATCCTCTACATACCAGCAGGTTTGAGGTGCCGCAGAGAAAGAGTGACAGCGTCTTTAAAAGTGAAAGTAGGTTATTTGCTGCAAGACTGGAGTGTCTATGATTTCTTTTCTTTTTTTGAAAGTTAGTAGTCACTATCATAATTATGATCATGAGTATATTTGGTTATTATCATTACTATTATTATTATCATTATTATTATTTTGCATGGCATCTTGCCTTGGCTACTGTAGTTTGATTGGAAAATTCTTACCGTGCCTTTTCTACCCAAAGAGGCAGAACAGTGTTTTGTATTTAAAATGAAAAAATCAATTCGTCGGGGAATTGGTGTGGTTTTGTCGTAATTTGCTCCATTCTACAAATTTTCTCACATACCGTAGGAGTGAGAGGCATCAAAATTGAAATCTGTTTCAAACCTACATGTATAGTAATGGCAGCCGAATTCCCCAGAGTTGTCTATACACTGCATGAGCAGAATGATGCCTGCAGGGACTCGGGTATTTGGGACTACTAAATAGAACTCTTTGTGTTGTTGCTTTTGTTTTAGAAAATGACCAGACTTGTTGTGATGACACAATTATTTGTGTGTGATGAATTTCTGGAGACAAAAAAGTTTACATTGTTCAAGCTATATATAATGATTTTAACTGGGTCATGAAAGGAAGGCAATATATAACACCACTTTCTGGAAATTTCCTGAAACTGCATGTATACTTGAGATCTATGGAAGCAAAACAGTTTTTCAGAGAAGAAGGAGAAGAAAAAAAGTTTTAAAAAAGAAGCTGAAAGGATAACAAAGATCGTGTACTTCTCTTCGTAGTTGGTATTGCACTTACGCCATGCTTGCTTGTATGTATGTAGTACCAGAACATGAAAGTGTTTATATAGTTTAGCTCTAGATACTATGATTGTTAGGGCTCCTTGAGAATTCAGTTTTGTTAGTGATCTCTTTGCGATGGATAAGTTTGGATCTTGCCTTGCACGGTGAACTTTGTCCATAATTTGTGAGGTTATTTAGGCCTACAGTATATCAACTGGGCTTGCAGTTGACTACAACTTCTACTGTTTTGATTTGATCTGCATGCTTTTCTTCCAAAATAATGCGTGTACCAAATGAAATCTGCATGTATGATATATTCTTTCTGTTTACCTTGGTTTGGTATGATATGATTTAATTTTTGCATTAGCATCTTCATCAGAACATCAGCGCATCAGAACACATATAAATGTGCCATTATCAACAAGGAAAGAATTTGGTGCTGATTCATGTTTTGGGAGATTTTTCCTGATTTTTATAAATTACAGTGATTTCAATGAAAGAATGCAGGAAACTGCCATCTTGAGCAATTACTGTGTCATAATTGCTAACTCTAGGAAGAAGAATACAATAATCCTATAAACACAAGACGCAAGAAATATGTGAGAAAAAGAACCGAGAACAGACATGCTGAATAATAAAAAAAAGATCGTGAAGAAGACAGAATGATATGGGTTACAACTCGAGTACAATAGAGCATAGTATTTTGAATATCCAGGTATGTCTGAAAGATGAGAAGACATTGTAGGTCTGAGTTTTCACTATAAATACACTAGCAGGAAGAGTTACTGCTGTTATGGATATGCACAGAAGAAGGGGAAGCAGCCATTGAGTTTCACTTTCGATGTATTGTGTCCACTTTGCACTGGGGACATAGAGTGTTACAACTTTGTACTTCAAGCGTGCAAGCCGTGCAGTCGTACCGTAAATTGCCATAATTTATCATTTTCATTAAAGGCAAGGGGAATGATGCTGTATAGCCGACCACATGGTGGCCTATGCACCTGAAGGGAAACTTGTGTCTTGTTCACTGTGCAGTGATGAACAGACAGTAGCTGTGAAGTAACTGCAGAATTTGTGCTCAGAAAACAGTCCTTGTGTGCAGGAGACCAGCCTGATAGGATGTTTCGGTAGCAGGAATGCAACAAGTTGTGATTTGGAGCATGTTTGGTGATAGATAAAATGATTTTAAAAACCCACACATTTTAGGAATGGCAAGTAACTTTTCACTTCAAATCAGGCCCCTGAATGTTGAATGGCTCACTCTCTTACAGCCTCAGTCAAAAAAAGAAAGAAAAAAAACTTACACAAAAACACATGAGAAGGACTGTGTTCATCCCCAATGCTGCTAAATCTCGCACCTAGCATACGACAGAAATGGATGAATAAAATACTTTTCAGATGATTTCTGAGCAGCAAATCAATGCATAGTTTTGCCCTTGTGGCTGGGATCATATGACTAGATTATATCTCCACCTCCAGTAAAGATAGTGATCATACAATAGTGCAGACTACTGCTTGATTTCACAAGCCCAAGAGGGAAATCACAGCATTGAACCATATAGTTGAACCGTGTGCACAGTTCAATGGATCACACATGTCATGGTGAACTCAGTAACAGTATGCTGCCCTCTAAAGACGTTTCTAGGGCGATTACTCCTTGGACAATTACCCCGTCCCTTCCCCTGACCCTATAAACCCTAATCCTGAACCTAATCCTAACCCTAACCCCAAACTCTAACCCTAAACCTAACCGTAACCCCAAACTTTACTATCTTTACTTTTAACTTTTTCACTAACCAGTATTTGGCCGGGAGTAATTGTCCTGACACGCTAAAAACATTTCTTGTGCATTACTGTAAAACATGATATATTCGCGGCATGAAATTTTCGCGAATTGGAGCCGACAGCCCTTTTCGTGGCATGAAATTTTCGCGAATTGCCACTGGTGTTCAATGCATGTAGTGTAGACAAAAACTTTCGCGTGCATTTTAATTTCGCGAATTTTGGCGCTCGCGAAATTCGCGAAATTAAAATGCACGCGAAAATTTCTCGTTTTACAGTATATAGATACAGTATATTATACAGAGCTTACAGAAATATGTGGAAGCAATGATACAGCTCTGCAAATATATAATATAACAAGTGCCAAGACATGCTTTTGTTTCATTGTTGTTGTTTTGCTGTCACAACTATGGGAAAGGGATGAAATGTCCCCCTAGTGTACAAATTACACAATATTGAGGATGCACAGAAGAAGCCTGTTTAGAATCATGTCATAGCTACAGTAGATTCTGACGTAGAGCTTGATTTCAAGATACTTCTTGTGGGGGTCTATAGGGCAATTACCCCCTAGGCAATTATTCCTGACCCTTCCCCTTACCCTAACCCTAATCCTGAACCTAATCCTAACCCTAACCCTGACCCTAACCCTAACCCTAACCCTAACCCTAACCCTAACCCTAACCCTAACCCTAACCCTAACCCTAACCCTAACCCTAATCTTTACTCTAACCTTATCACTAACCAGTATTTAGTGCGGGAGGTAATTGCCCTGATATGCTTGTGGGCGGGTTTCCATGTATGATAGACTTTGATCCGGTCACTTGCAGTTACAGCTCAATTAGATTTTCTTTCTTTTTTTAAAGTATATACGTAAAGTTGCTTTTAAGATATTGTGCTCTCGGAATTACATGTTAAAAGCTAAAGAGAAGAATGTTAAGAATAGCAAAGCTGACGAACAAGCACCAGATTAGTGAAGATTTGAGTGGATGTCATTGGACAATGGCTGGCAAATCTTAGGTCAATATGATACAAGTAGGCATTGTGATTGAGAAATTTTCTTTGGTTGCTCCGTAGGGTGACCGATTTGTCCATTTTTGGCTGCAACACCTCTGGCATGATACATGATGTCATTTGCTTTACTACCAAAAGCAAAGAACTTGCAGGTCATATAAAGATATTAATTTGATGATACAGTGTACCTCTCCTCGGAGGACAGTGTATTGGCGTACTACTGAGCAGAATCATGGCAAACGGCCTCATTGAGTGACACGTCCTGAGCGTTACACATTACAAGAACTACTTCAGAGTGAAACAGCCATCAAAGAGACAGCTAATTAGTAGGGTCCATGGCTGCCATGCCAGGAGTTTGGTTGCATCTTATTGGTCGTAACTTTAAAATCTTCCCCACAAATTTTCAGTAAACTGTGGCATTTGTTTCTCTCATTAAAATGCAGCTTCCCTCCTCCCCCCGCCCTATTTCAGTTTTCCTGCGAGAAGAGTATATATACCAGAGATATGTCTGATATATATATATATATTTCAAGTTTTATTGTGTACAGCTTATTTTTTTTTTTTATTTCCTGCTTGTAACTTGTATTTCTCTTTTGTTTATATTCATTTCTCCACTCATTGTGACATAGTAACAGCGGGACAGACAACAGGTAAGAAACTAGTCAACTAATTATTCTGAAAAGTGCCATTTCACATTCTGTCCAAATGGACTTTGTTACATAGAGGAAGATCATGAACATTTGCACAATGTTTTTGTCAGTTATATTTTACATTATTACATGTACAATTTTTGTTCTTTTCTTCTTTTTTTTTTTGTTATGGTAGTGGAGGGCAAATTTCTGTATTCATGTTAACAGACATTAAAGTACCTTGTATCCTTGGATAGAATGGTTACGTTTTTTTCCCCAAAATCAAATAATTTGAATGTTGAATACCAGAGTTTTAAAGTTTCACATATTTTTCCTGGCTGCCGATATTTGCAACTGCAAACACATTATGATCTCACAACTATCCCATCAATCTGAATTCTCTGCTGAAAATCATCTATCAAATAACTTTAAAAATAAAAATCAACAACTTAGCAGTGACAACTTCTCTTCCCCCCCCCCCCCCCCAAAAAAAAAAGGAAAAAAAGAAAGAAGAAATATTGTTGCAAGGTTTTTCAAGACTACAGTGATCAGATGCAAAAGATAGAACCTATGAATGATATCAAGAACTGATTATTTTATTTAAATAACTTAATATATTTGATTCATTGGGAGATTTGTAAGTGGATAGTGTCATTATTATGCCCTTTATGTTGCATATATATGTATATGTGATGACTAGTTATAACACTGCTTTATGACCAGATGGAAAGCTTTAGAATTCAAAATCTTTCCAATGTCATATTTTGATAAGATTATTTTCATTCTGCTCAACTTGAATATTCATCAATACTAACTTTAAATTGTAGTCATTGACATTAAATTGCAGTCAAAAGTATATGACATATAGTTACATCAGTGTCTGCTTGCAGTTCTCTTATTATCAGTGAAACAAACACAAATGCACATCAATGTGTCATTCAGATTCTTCATGCTTATAGCTTTGCTTTTGCTTCTTTCACTTGCATTTATCTTTCTCTTGTGTTTATTTTGTTCTTCAATTGCATCATAACACAGTGACAGATGGACCAACAACAGGTAAGAAACTAGCGAACTAATTATCCTGAAAGAGCCATTCAACAAGTGGTTATGGTTTCATCAAAATCAGATATTAGAATATGGCATCACAGAATTCTAAAGTTTCACATGTTTTTCCTAGCAATTCGATATTTGCAACCACACCCACATATCGCCTCACAAATATCCCATTCATTTGTCCTGAAAATTATCACTCAACACCCTCCAGTCTGTTTTCCTTAAAAGAACAACAACAAACAAACAAAAGCAAAAAAACATTGTTTAATTTTTTATTAAAGGAAACCAAAACCCAACAAGAAATGTGGATTGAGTGAAAGCAGCAACATAGAACACATCAGTGAAAGTTTGAGGAAAATTGGACAATTTATGTAAAAGTTATGAAGATTTGGTGTTGGAACCGCTGGATGAGGAGACTACTAGGGTTCATGACGTCATGTGTGGACAACAATATAAAGAAGATATAGAAGGAATTCCACAAGAATTCATTTTTCATGAAAATTACACATTCCATCAACTTGATGCTAACATAATATGTAAAGGGTAGTAATTATTCCCCGTGCTTTCTGAATGCGGTTCTTCAAGTGCTTTTTCATTATGCCAGAAAAGTGAAATCATGTTTAATTTTCCTTAATTATACCCCCGCCAAACAAAGTTTGAAGGGGGTATATAGTTTTGAATTTGTTGCCATCAAAAATGTTGACAGATAACAAGTTAAAATGGACCTCACACACATGGTCATATTGATAACAAATGTGTTTTTTTATTGCATGTAGCTTGGAAAACAGATACCCCCCCCCAAAAAAAAAAAACCCCAATATATATATCTATATCTATATATATATATATATATATATATATATATATATATATAAGTATTGGAACAAGTTCACTCGGTTGACAGCAGGTTCATCCGTATTTTATTGCTACTCAGAGTTTCATGCCACCTCCATGAGGGGCAATCATCAGGCAATGATTAAATACATCCCAGAAATGCATTTGGATTGAATTAACGCATTTTTAACGCACTGGTCACTATAGTCAGGCGCGTATAGTTTGTTTTGTTTTGTTTTTGTTTCGGTATCACGCGCTAAAAATGCGTTAATTCAATCCATATGCATTACTGGGATGTATTTAATCATTGCCTGATGATTGCACCTCATGGAGGTTGCATGAAACTCAGAGTTGCAATAAATACTGATGAACCTGCAGTCAACCGAGTGAACTTGTTCCAATACTTCTGTCTAAAGCTCTTCCTTTGAGGATATCAAGTACTCTTCATAGAAGGATAGAATCACCAAGTGTGTATATATGTATATATATATGTATAACTGTAAGCATAGTTGCCTAGTCAGTGCTGTTTCTCTGCCACCAGTGGAAAGTGGTGACTTTATATTTGGTTTTATTTTTGAAATTAAAAAATTATATGAATAGATTATGCCATGAAGCATGATATTTTAGTGACATGAAATTTTCGCGAATTGGAGCCGATGGCCTTTTTCATGGCATAAAATTTTCACTAAGTGCTTCTGGCATTCAATGCACATAGTGGTGACTTTATAATTGATTTTATTCTTAAAAATTATATGAATAGATTATACCGTAAAGCATGATATTTTAGTGACATGAAATTTTGGCGAATTGGAGCGGATAGCCTTTTTCATGGCATCAAATTTTCACAAAATGCCTCTGGCATTCAATGCACATAGTGTAGACAAGAGCCTACGCGTGCATTTTAATTTCGCGAATCTTGGCTCTCGTGAAATTCGCAAAATTAAAATGCACGTGAACATTCCTCGTTTCACAGTAGTCTTCTTTGATAATGTGAGTTGTTCTCTCATTGTTATCCAATCTTGTGGTTCTTCAGCTACCACCATGGTGACGACAGCTGTGACAACCCAGCCACCAACAACAACTCCAGGTTAGAGAGATCACAAACTTACGTTTTCCTGACTCCTTCAAGTCATGCATTCATCCAAATATTGTTTCTGTTCCCATGACAACAAGATGCTCGTTTTTTTGTTGTTGTTAGTGTTGCATGTGACATGAAGACAATGACTTAAACCATCTCCCATCTTCTTATGTAGATGTAGCCCTCGGGTGTTCGTTTGTGTTTGCTTGTTTTTCTATCTGATGATTGAGTGCAAAGTGTGACTGGTCCTGCATTGTGCACCTTGTTGATTTTAGGTGTGTGTAAAATTGTTAATGTTTTAGATTCTCTACCATTTCTTCTTTCGCAATTTTCTGCATACTACAAACCTAGTTCCTGCCCTCTATCCACTAGTCTGTCCCCATACTGTGTCTTTTGTTGTACAATTCTGACTTGAGTCTTTTGTCATTCTTAGCAGCTGTCTTTTTTCCCCCAAACTGTGCGTTACGATTTTGCAATTCTTTGTTCTATTTAAAGATATCATGATGCTACATTAGTTTTAAAAAAAATCTACTTATCTGTATTTTTAGAATGTTTTTTAAAAAATATGGTAACTTCTAATGTTATCTACCATTGCCATTTCATACAATGTTGTATTTGTGGTATGGTATGAACTACTCGGCAAGTTTTTGAGACAATCAATGTAAATGCTGCCAAAAATGTGTGTGTATGTGTGTGTGTGTGTGTGTGTGTGTGTATGTGGTTTTTTTCTTCTTCAAATTTTAGTGTTTCACACACAAGATATATATCTTGTAGTGTCTCGTGAAATATATCTTAATTTGAATTCTTTATGCAATTATTTGACAGGGTTCATTGCAGTCGAGTCAAAATATGCCATTCATGTGTGTGAATGCTGTCTGTAGCATTGAATCCTGAGTGTTGACTGCCATTTTGTCTGTCACATATACACTTGCAAAATCGAATTCCTTGGCTGAGTAACTCTAAGATTGAAGCATGTTTCATTCTCGTCCTCACAATACATCCATCCATATTAACGAAGCGAGTTAATTACGGTGGTAATAATAATCATTTCCAAAGAGACAACTCAACGGATGAGCCATAGTTGCTTACACTTTGCAAAACCATATCTATTCATGGTAAGCATGGATTATGAAAGTGACTATAAAAGTGATTAAAAGTGATTATCTTGGATCGTAAAAGTGATGTCAGTTTTATTGAGCATTGGCTGAATTTGTTGCAAAGTGTTTGCAGCTTATTTGCATAGCAGAATATTGAGGTGACTTGAGGCAAAATTCATGATGATCCCACAGAAGGACAAAAACGGCAATATCGAAGAACATCACTTTTATTCTTCTTTTTTAAAGATTTAGTCAGAATTAGAAAGAAGATCTCAATATGAGTATAAATATTGATTTTTATTCTGAGATCAATGTAAGGAATGACTGAATCACTGCTCTAGCAATGCCAAATACTGTAGATGAGAGATTAAGACCACAGAGTTAACAATTGTGTAACTCAGTGACTAGAGCTTAAGATTGAGATTGATCATAAGTCTGTTTCCTAAAGGTACTTACGCTTGATTTTTAGCAGTTTTTTTTTTCAGATTGAGTATAACTTTTATGCAATATCTTCTGATCAATCTTAAGATCAATTTGTATTAAAAACAGGCCATAATGCCCAAAAAAAAGAAAAAAAAAGATGAGAGATTAAGACCAAGGGCAAAGTTGATCTGGATGCTAGTGATAAAATCCAAGGTATAAACAGATAAGTGACAGTTCAAATGAAGAGTTTGTTCGCAAAAACCGATAAGTCCATTTTTGAAGATTTTGAAGTACAGTCTCTGTCATAAAGTACAAAATAATACCCTTTAAATGATATATTGGTCACTACATATTAAGGTACATTTTTGAAGTTATGGTCAAAAGAAGTAAAAATTTTCTTATTATTCTCTTTATCTTTCTTGACCTTTAATCACAAATATCTCCATTTGGCAAATATGGACTTATCGGTTTTTGCGAACAAACTTTTCAAATGCAACACTTGAAGAAGAGATACAGTACACATCACATAGAGCAGGTGATTGCTGTACATTTCATCTGCCATTCTTTATTGGTCATGTGACTATCTCGTCGCACATGCATAATTTTAGGTCTTTTTTTTTTGTGTTTTGTTTGGAGATAGTCTATGATGTATTTTTGATGCGACGGTATGCATGAGTACTAAGTAGCAGAAGGAGTCAACTTTGTATGTCTTCATTGTTTAATTGTAATTTCAAGAAGAGTCATGGGGGGGGGGGGACGGGAAGGTCTTTCATGATGCGATATAAAGAGCTGTCTATGCAGAAGATGAGGATCTCATGGGTGACATTAAAGGGATAGTACAGTTTCGGTTGAGATGGGGCTGTAGGTTTCCAACATTTTTTTGATGATGATATTTGAGATAATGAAAAAAAAAAAGATGATGAAAGAGGGTATACAATTCTAAAGAGGAATTCAAAGTTTATTTGATAAAAATTGATTTTGAAATGGCTGAGATATTCAAAACAGAGCAATCCTAATAAAAGGTGGGACCCACCTTTTATGAAGATCTCTTTGTTTTACTTTGTTTTGTGATATCTCAGCCATTTCATAGCCCATTTTCATCAAATAAACTTTGAATGCCTCTTTTAATAGGAGTGTATGCTCTTTAACATTTCATGAAGTGGTTTCTAAGTGTGTTGGAAAAAGTTCAAAGCTGAATCCTTACCTCAACCCATACTATACCATCCCTATAAAGTCACATGGTCAAGGCAACTGTCCTTTTTTCTAGGTGCTCAGTTAGCAGCATGTGATGACTTTAATGCCGTACCAACATTCAGCTGGTTCTGACTTCATACAAATTCAAGATTCCGTGCTGACATGGCATAAAGATATTACCCATCATGCAGTGGGTGATGCCGTGCTGTTGTGTTATGTAATGTCTGTGTTGTATTGTCTACTTTTCCAAATCAACTGATGCAATGTAACATCGAACGCTAAACATGTTAAAAACAATGCTTTGGCATACCCATCTGTCACCTACCACCTCCACAAAAAAAATATCTCGTAGCAGGACTTGACGCAATCTCTACCGATGGCTCTTTTACCATGGTAACGATGGAGACAGACGGCACAACAGATGGTAGGCAATGGTTTTTACAATGGTTTTGTGCACCCCTTTTCCCACACAGCATACAACCCTGTCATGCATACTGTCTGGCATTTACTGAGAAACTTATAATAATGGGTTGCATGTATCTGGTTTGATACAGGCAACTCTTTCAGTTGTTTTGGTAGGTTTGGGAATTTGCATTTACTATTTGATAAATCTGAACTCAGCATCAGTACCATTTACTTCATAATCAAACATTCAAATTCATGATTTCATGTGTGACAAATACTTATGTATGTTTGTTGACCATTCAACAAGAAAGACTTATTCATTTTCTTTTAATTGCATTCCAAGAGAATGATGAAAGAGAATTTACGACAAAGAAAAATTAATTTTGATCAGAAAGTTATGATTAAATCAAACAAATCTCACACGCCCTGAGAATAAAGTTAGAGAACTTTGTAAATCTGGAGAAAAAAAGTGATTTCAGCATGACACAAGGTAGAGGATCAGTGAAAAGTAAAAGTTGAATAATCTTCTTCTATTTTGATTTGAGATTACTTGGTTATGAATGGGTGAAGTTTATGTAATGCAGGAATCTGAATATGGACTGTTCAGTTATCATGCTTTCTGAATGGAACTGAGTCATACACTCTTACTCGAGGCTCAAAGTTTTGGACAGGTTTAGCACTTCATTTCTTTTCTTTTTTTTTTGCATTTAGGAGATTTTAAACTTTGTGAATCCAAGACACACCATAAAAACTACTGTATTCACTGGCGATAGTAGGGTGCACTGTTTTTAACAGAAATACAGCAGTAAATTGGGGATGCAGTCTATTGTCTGTGCAGCACCACAACCAATTAAATCACAGGAGTCTTTCCAACCAACTTATCTAACACACATAACCATTTATGGGACTATGCAACATGCCAATGAGAAACTCTAATGAATTATCAGATTAATCTTCACCTGTTGAGGACAAGCTGATTTTGCTATAACACACATTTCCCCGAGACACCAGTCCGAGTATATTCACGATTAGTCTTCTATGGGTTAATACAGACAATGCTACACTCCACAATGAGATGACAACATAACTGCTGTCAGCAGCTGTTAATTGCTGTTGTTATCATATCGATTTTGAGGAGATTAAACAAAATCTTAAATGCAAAGCATAGCGAGAACCAGTAAGTTGGCATAGCAGTGATATGTTCGCATGCATTTTTTTCCCACACAAGGTTATTCTCAAATTTGATACATAAACATTTGGGCACACACACTCAATCTTCAAAATCACAATATAGAGCTTTGCTGATCTGTAAAAGGCAAAATGAAGCAAACACAAAGAATATTTATCAACATGCAGAAACATAGAGAAATTCAAAAGAAGTTTCTTTAATATCAAAATTCGCAAAAATGATGAAAGTTTACATCGGAATAAAATCCTACTGCGTGTCAGTTTGTTTGTTTGTCTTTGCCAAAATCGGGATGCACCTTATACAGCACTGAAACCTTATTGCTGGCGAATGCTGTACAAAGTTCAAACATTCAATTCAAATTATCATTTCCATGTCTGTTTTCCATGAAATTAATGTGTGAAATCACATGAAATGACTGCTAAATTGCATAATCACATACTCCATGCATCTGTAAAGTACTGTATACGCCAAATATTTTTGTGAGGTTTATATTTTTGCAAATTTGGCGAGTCAGGTGCAATTCGCAAATTTAAAGACACACAAAAATATTGACTCTGATCATGGAATGAATGTGATGTGCACGCATACAGTTCTCCATTCAGAACTGTACTTCATGATTGCGAATTTAACCACTCGTGAAAACGTCGGGAAGTCCTGATTCACAAAAATTTGGACTCGCTATTAAAATATATGGTGTATACAGTACTCCTTACATGCCCCTGTCCATGCCCATTTGCCACCTGTACCGTTAAGCCTGTCCTTGCCAGATGTGACTGTTGTGCCTGCAATTTCTGTTGTACTGTAAAATAACAGTCATCAGAAGGTTAATATTGACAGTAAAAATATGTCATGACGAGTAATGGTGTTATATGTCTTCATGATTATACACACAATATCTATATCAAAATATACTGTTTCAAAAGTGCATCATATGAATATGATTACTGTAAAACCAGAAATGTTCACATGCATTTTAATTTTACAAATATCGTGGTAGTCAAGATTCACAAAGTTTTAATGCATGAGAAAGATCTTGCCTGCACTGTGAATGCATTGAATGCCTGTGCCAATTCACAAAATTTCATCCCCCAAAAAGGGCCCTCAGTTCCAATTTGCGAAAAATTTCATGCCGCGAATATTTCTGGTTTTACAGGTTTTGCTCTTTTTACGCCAGCCAAGATTTTGTGGGAAATTAAATCTCAGAGTAAGCATGCATTAATAAGCAACTATAGTATATGTCCTAATTACTCATTAAAGATCAGACGGCATAATAAGCTAGTTCGGAGATAGCTCATGTGCACATGGGTGCAAATGACCTTTCCTTTTTCTCCGTTGGTAAGGCACTTCACTCAATTCAAAGCGACATAATGCAGCAGCTTGCCCAACATAGCAATTTATGGAACTCATGTTCTTTACAAAGAATGAACCTGTGTAAATGAAATGACCATAATGGTTCGTCAGTCAACACTTTTGGAAGCATCTATTTCAGTTTGCTGTTTTGAATACATTAAAAAACTTTTTCTTTTAACTTTGCCAAATACCAGGCTTGCTGTCAGGTGGATGTACTGGCAGGCACCATTTATAAGGATTCCGTGAATAATCATAGCATTACAGATGCTTATCTCAGTGAAATCAAAAACCAACCTGTCTCTTGGAACGAATGACCTTTTTCTGCTCATGCTCAAACTGGAACCCTGAACTGGCTTATTTCATCAGTATACAAACTCAAGAGTTTTCACTCTAGCAGAGATCAGTTAAGGCTGACATATGAAAAGAATTAATTAAATGAATGACTCTGTGTCCTTTCTATGTTCACTGCTGTCAATGAAATGGTGTTACAAGTAGTCTCTATGTTTGTTGTCACATCTTTCCCATTAGTCCCACTAATAGGCTTACATGTATGGGTATAGAGTTCTTGTAGTAATTCTATCACTCTCATGACTTGTTTTGTAGTAGACACTACCGAGGTGGCTACCACTCTACAGACAACTGTGATGACGACGCCTGGTAGGCAGTTTTTACTTTTGTGCTTCTTTTCACCTCACATTGTGGGTGTGGTCACAGAATCAATGCTTTCTGTATTTTTTTTTTCCATATGAAAATAATTGCTCACATGCAAAGGATTTGGCATTCATTTCTGCATTGTTGTGCTGTGGGAAAAGCAATATCAACATCACAGAAATGTTCACATCTTTTTGCAGACCATGATGTTGAGTTCATCTGAACTATATGAGCCACGTGGTTAGCTGGGATTTGAATGTATAGATTGTTAGTTAGGAATGGATGAATGTTATGTAGCACACCCTATACTCACACACATTTTAAGAGTGTCTACACACTCTTGGTCACAATTCACAAAGGTATTTTAATCTACTCCATGGATCATTGAACTTCAAATTTCATAAGTGTTTGTGACATCAGACCTGTCATGCAAGCCAAAAGACATCTAGTGGTAACTTTATAAGGGGAAATCCAGTCCAAATATGAGTTAGTCTGATAAGAAAGAGTAAAATCGTACAAGTTCAACGGTAGGGCGTAACAATGCGGATGAAAAATAAGGAAGTTTTTACATTTTGCAGTTTTGCTAATTTTTCAGGAAACAGTTGTTAAATGGTCAATATGAATATGCAAATGGCAAAGTGAATATGTCATCCCCTCACAACTTGCCGTATAGTTTGTAGATGAAATTGTGAAATTTCCCATTTTTCATCCAAATGCAATTATGCCTGAGGCTTAAATCCTGGTATTTGATCACTATTCTGAAGTTATTCAACCAGGAATAACATTGTGTTTTAGACTTCAATGACAGAAATATTGAATTTTCTTCATTTTCTTTGTACATGATCAATGGAAAATTGTGTGCTTACTTATTTGTCATGGTTGGCTCATTCATTTGCATATTCATATCCACTGTATACAAGAACTGTTTTTGCAGAAATATGCAAAACTTCAAAATGTCAGAAGTTCCTTATTTTTTTATCCAATTTCAGTCAAATGCTGAGCCTTACCATTGAAGTTGTAAAATTTTACTCTTTTTAATCAGACTAACTTACATTTGGACTGGATTTCCTCTTTAATAGGGACTACTGATGCTCCCATGTATATCATGCTAGTTGTTGTTGTTGTCTGTTTTTTGTTTGTTTGTTTTTTGACTGTGGACTAAATTTAAACCATTATAATGTGACAAAAACTATCTTTGTGAATTTTGGCTTCCAAAAGTGTCTGTGATGCAGACACATGCATACCTTTCCAGTGGCAGTGCCATGACTCCATCTATTTGCATGAACAAATTATACTGACAAGGGCTACTAAAAAAAAAAAGATGGAATGCCATGGTATATTTTAAGGAACAGCCAGAAATCCTGAAAACTGATTGGCTGTTGCCAAGGTGATGACAACTTTCATACAGGGTTTTTTATTTGTGTGGTTTTTTTTTGGTAGATGTCACTGCTGGCTCCCAGCTCTTTTATAACAAACGATCCTCGCATATCGTACTTTCCATGCCTTACCTTTCCATGCATCATTTCAAGCCCAAAATGGAATGTTCCCTTTTCCACTTTTCACAGAGTCATGCATGCCCATTGTCCTTTTCACTTACTCTTTAAATTGTGCAAGACAATTTTTCCCCTTTTGCCACCCCAAACTGTATAATACCACTCTTTTATCCAGACACTTCTTATATCACAGAGATACTTACGACTTTGATATTGGAAACCGCCAGTGATGGGGGTAATAATGCAATCTTTATTCTGTTTCTTGCTCCTATGTACTATATCTTTTGTTTGTTTTTTTGTTTTTTGTTGTTGTTTTTTTTTTTTTGCATTGCCACTGTCACAGTATGACAGTATGGTGTATATAAGAGAATACATTAACTTGATTACTGTCTGTTGAGAGTGGTATGGGTGTCAGTAAATGTTAAAAAAAAATAATCCATGGAGCCTTATATGACCTTCTGCTGCTGAAGTGACAGTGAGCATTCTGTTGTCCCTTTGTTTCAGTTTTCAATGCTGCAACTGATGAAAAATTTTGTAATAAGATATATTCAGGCATAGAATGCATGAATTGAATTAGGTGCAAAGTGTATCTAACCTGCTGTTGACAGGTCAATTTTGTCACCATTTTTTGTATGTTGGAAAGAAAATCTGTGGAGACTTATGACCTTCTGCTGCTTCAGTGAGAATAAGCATTTTGCTTTATTTGTTTCAGTTCTCAATGCTGCAATTTGAATATGTTTATAATGATGTCATTATATATTATTACATTATTGTTATTGTCATTATTATTGTATTTGATGACATAGTGTGTGAGAAGTACGGTACTAGGCTGTGAAAATCACAATGCAGGCTACAGCAATTTTTATTTCATTATTTTTCATTATGCTTCCATTTCTGTTTAAATAATAAATTTAATTCTTGGAGAGTTAAATATGTTTTCCTGCACATTGTCCACTCTTCCCCAATGGTCGATGAACGGGCCAAAGTGCATTGACCTTTTGATGATTTTTTTTTTCCAGAAGAAGGATAAATTACGTTAATTACTGCTTGCTTTCAAAACACAATGAGAGAGTGCTGTGATTTTTGTGTGTAAAATAGCTTTCCCCATTCTCTGCTATTATGCAATCTTTTCATTAAACATTTGTTACACAATGATTTGTTACCAGCTGATGAGATGGTTTGGTGTAATAATGTCAGAGGTAAAAAAGTCAGAAGTAAAAATGTCAGAGGTAAAAATGTCAGAGGTAAAAGTGTCAGAGGTAAAAATGTCAGAGGTAAAAAGGACAGAGGTAAAAATTTCAGAAGTAAAAATTGTCAGAGGTAAAAAATGTCAGAGGTAAAAATGTCATGAGTGAATATGTCAGAGGTAAAAATGTCAGAGGTATTTATGTCAGAGGTGAAAATGTCTGAGGTAAAACATCTTCACTTTTTTTTCTAGGAAACAATACACACATGAAAATCTTATATATACTATGGAGATTTTGGTAAAATGTTATCAAAAAAAAAAAAAAGATACCAAAGACCCCCATTACATATATGCAGATGATATGGCATAATGTTTGGATTTTAAAGTTTAAAAACAACTTTCAGGGTATTTTATTCCAGTATTAAAAGAAGCTCCATTATCAGATGATTTTTTTTTTTAATGGTGAAAACAGAAAGAATATTAATGATGTGAAATATCACAGAACAGATAAAAATTGTTCGTCTATTGCTGATCCCACTTTCCCATATTACTTTCATAATTGATGTTGTTGCCTGGCAACATGGCATTAATATGAGAAATGTGCTCCTTTTTCAACAAATATATGTACATGTATATATGTGAATATATATGTAACAGCATACATCAACAGCAGTACATCTCATCACTACATCAAAGCTTTCACATACATTGACAAAGTTAATCATTATCCTGCATCAAATCAATTTCTATATCAAGGCTGTCATACATATTCATATCTTGTGATTACTGGAACAGGCAACAGCTGCCCAGTCCATTTCATACATACAACTGTATATACACTGTATATGCATGAGTTAATTTAAGATTCATATTTGGGAAGGATTTGACATAAGATCTTGTCTATGATATTCCCTGAAATGACTTCAAGAAAAAAGGGGATTGTGTGTATGGCCTAGAGTATGTGTGGATCCGTGCTCTGTGCAAGAGGGAAACCTGTCTGGAATCTCTCTTTGTTATAATATTGTCCCTGGGCTGAAAAGACCTCATATCTCAGCAACCATGAATTTTCTTACAAGCAAAAAAACAAACAAACAAACAAACAAGCAAGCAAACAAAAAACAAAAAACAAAAACAAACCTTGTTCATTTCTGCAACATAGAAAAAAAAACTAAAATCAGTTTTGACTTCAAATACAATGGAGAAACATCATGTTGGACTGCAGTAATGATAATGTATTGTAAAAATACTGACTCTCATTTTTATTCAAATATACCAATTGAGATATGAGGTCTTCTCAATCCATGGATAATATACTCCTTTGAAAATGACTGAAATAACTTTAGTAGTGTATAAATGCAATTTGAATGTTTTGCTTTTTTTCTTGAGGAGCAAAGTCTTTCTGATTTGGAAAATATGTTGCATGGCTGAAATTGTGTGATGCAATACACTTTTTAGGTAAGACAGAGTAACATGTCACATACCCGTATGAATCTTCCATGTGTGATATACGAAACAAACAATTGCATTTATTGCATTCAGTATGTATTTTGTTTGTTTGTATATGCTTATTTGTTAACCTGGAGAGTTCTGTGCACACATATTGTATACAGCTTATGATAATATAATGTGTTTACATTCATTTTGTATTTTCCTCCTCAAACTGCTGGGAACAAAGTCTCTTGTTACAGCAAAAAAAAAAAAAAAAAAATGCTCTTTGATTTGTTGAATGCTGAAGTTATGACATAATGTGGCATTATGTGTTCCTGTGTATGAATGTGATATGATGGAATCAAATCAAAATATGAATTCAAACTTGGCTATGGTGGATACATGTTTGAAGCAATATGGCTCCACCTGAGTACATTTTTCTTATTTTTGATTTAGTTTGCTATGGGTTCGCTTCAACAACACGTGTTAAATGATTGGATGTCTGTTTCCCTCTTACTGTGTTGTCAAGCTTGTTTGTGTATAATTGTTTTGTTTTGTTTTATTTTGTTTTGTTTTGTTTTGTTTTTGCGTACATACATGCTCTGCCATGAGAGGTGGTGCATTGTGGGTAAAGAAAAGGTGTGACTTTTGACTGATATGTGTTTGCTGACATTTTTGAGGTTATTTTAATGAAACTAGAAGCTGCCTCCTTGAGCAAATAGTTGAAAGCTTCAGACTAAAAATATGTGCCAGCTCTGATGACGTGGACAGTGTGAAGCCTATTTGCTGCCATCACATTTTGTAGTAATTAATTAATTAATCAATTGATTAATTACTTTGTTTTTCTTCAAATATACATATATGTCTCTGTACAGTAAATGTTTCTGTTGATGATTGATGATGAAGTCGACTTTGTGCTGTCATAAATGTCCCTCATAACACTGTCACTGCTTGCACTATCTTATGCAACATTTTTTTCCTGCATCAATGCAGATCCATATTTTGCATGCATATAACAATTCCACACACCTTTATGCTACACATCTAACATTCATATACCCTTTACTTAGAGATATAAGCTGTCTAATTTTTCATTGTGCTTTGAATTTGCTTTCCATCTAATTCATTGTAGCTTGAATGATTTCATGTGCTGTTTACATAACAAATCAAAAAAATAATGCTTGTTGCTTGCAAACTTGAGCATGATTTAATTTTTTCCCCATTGCATGGTGCAGTAGCTTCTGACCCCCAAGAGACTATGTCTACCCCTACCGTAGTTGTGACAGACCCCCCGTCACACAGCGTGACGGAAATTGTAACAGACATGGTGACAGAAATTGCTACCGAGACGGTTCCTGTGGTGGGTAGGTGCCTTGATTAATTTTACCATTACTATTTGGTAAGCTGTTTGTACACGAAGTCAATGACATTTTGACATGGCGAGAAAAAAAAAGGTTAACAAAATGCTTTATTCCATCCCCACACTACAAGACCCCTCCCCTCCCTGTACCCACCCCATTTAATCCCCTCACATTTTTTTTCATCATTTAATTTGATTTGTAAATAGTCCAAGGTCATCAATCAATTGTGAGTTGATTTTTGTCCATCACCCTAGATAATACTCTATAGTTCTATTCACATGACGTTTGTAATCTTCAAAGTTTCAGACTTTTGTGAGCAGCTGGTAGTTTGAAACTGCCAAAGTATGACATGCATCCACATGACACCCTATCTTTAAAATTAGTTATTTTGGAGGAGAGCCCCACTAAATGATTAAACCGCAGAATTTGAAGGAATACATACATTCAGTCCTAGCGATAAACCCTGATAATTTGCAGTGATAAAGTGGTGTACAACCTGCACTAGGGGTTAACATGAAAGCTATGAGGGCATGGGGTTCATCAAGGGGAGGTCACTAACTTTTTAAAGAAATAAAAATGGTAAGATTTCTGTCAATGTATATAGACTTTATAAAAGCAAATTCTTGTCATCTCCAGATGAGACCAGTTAACTCAATGCCCCTTTGCTTCCAACCTAATAAACAATTGAACATCAAACATGCTGTGATACAAATCTTCAAGTGCCAAATAAAAAATGTCATCCTATTTTTATTAACCCTTCAAAAAAAGATTCTAGAAGTAAACAGGGCACGGCTGTTCTATTAAGAAGGACCAGATTTTTGATATTTTGTTCACAAATTCCATTGATTCATCTGTTACTATTGTTTGAATTTGCCAAAGGTGTTCAAAAGAACACATGGGTAGTCAAGGAACATTGCCACTGCGTATGATTGGAGTATTGGTAGTCAAAAGCTGGGCTAAAGCAAATGTTGTCTTGCTGTTGTTGATGCCAATTACATTGAGTGGACTGCAGCTGGTACAAAGTGGGACTGCTTTGCAAGAGATTATGACCACCCTTTGCCACTACTACTGTAAAAGTGGATATTTTCACACGACTGACTTTTTTGCACTCGGCCGGGTAAGAAGAGTTTCGTGTGTTTTTAATTCCGCGAAATCAAGACGTCTACTACTGGAACACATGGCAAGCAAAAATATATGCATGTTTTCATTTTCGCGCTTGTATCTGGTTGCGCGAAATGCATGAAAATATCCACTTTTACAGTACTCTTTATAAGTAAAATAGTGATATTTTGATGTACAACGAACTAGACAGATCACTTTATCTCAATGTGCTAACCTTCAAACACTTAGCTCATGTTTGCAAGTTCATTTTATGAGTTGCCACTTCCGCAAAGTTTTGAAAGTCTCACTTTCTACACTCAATCACGTCATGTGCATTAAAAAAAAAATTATTTTCTGTGACCCTCTTAGAGTGACAATTTGTAAAGATCAATTGTGACAGTGTTGCTTCCAGTATATAGAAATCTGTTCTTGCTGAACGTTAACTGCTTTACTAATACTAAATGCGTTTACTATGCAGCATCTGGAAGCATAGGCTTACTTATAGTTCTTATTATTTAAGCATAAGCGCTTTGATACTGACTGAAAGCAACAATGTACAATTATTTCTTCTTTTTTTAATTGCATAAAAGTTATGATGCACAGAGCTTAGCCTCTGGCTTCTTTGTTTTCAAAGAAAAAATTACTATAAAGCAATTGGCAACTTTTAACAGTTTCTACAGTTACTGTAGTAAGCGATATTTCCCTCCTCTTTTTTGTATGTATTTATGTATGTACAATGTACATGTATGTATGTATATATGTATGTATGTATATATGTATGTATGTATATATGTATGTATGTATGTATGTGAGGGTGTGTGTGTGTGTGCGTGTGTGTGTGTTTGGAGGGTAATTTGAGGTTGCATTGAAGGAGTTCATTCCCACCACATTTTACATTCTCTGCCCGAGTTAAAATCCAAGATGCACGGATGACGACATGCAAAGCGTTGTTTTCTTGCTAGCCAGATATTACCAGATGATGGTGTGTGCAGAGGAGCTTTGCAAAGCTATGCAACTAAAGTGGTATAACATGCAAATGAACTTGGAAATGGAATTGACTTGGAAATACATGCATTTCACTTCCAAGTAAAAAGGTGTACTACTACTAATAACTTCAAGCAATGCTGTGCCAATTCATGTTTGCTTTGCTCGGAAGATACTTGCAATCGTGAAGCTCTTGCATAAAACAAGAAAAGAAAAATTAATCATCCTTCATGAAGCCATAATGCTGAGAGATTAAAAAGAAAAATACTTTCTTACATGCTGCTCATTGAAATTTCTTACAATGAATTGAAAGTATATGTGTTTGTGGAGTTTTATAATGCAGATTGCTTTTGTCATACAAGTATGCAATGTAAGTGTCTTTGTTCATTTGCAAGTGAACTACAGGTATGGCATTTTCAAGGTATATGCATGATGCAACACAAATGTCAATCAAATGTGATGTTTATAGTGCCTGTATTTCTTCATTGGAATCACAGAGTTTCCATGGCATGCTTGTCAAGACATTGAGTTTTGTTGGCTAATGCATGTAAAGATTCCTTGTTTTTCGCTGAAATGTTTCTTGTGATGTATCCTTTGTACAATGTGACAGAGGTAAATTAGGATTCTTGATGAAATTCACCCTTTTTAATCTCAATTTAATTTTGTTTCCTTTTTATGTTATGAAATTGCTGTGAAGTGTTCTCTGTGTATGTGTGTGAGTGTGTGTATGTGTGGATGTGTTATTATCAAGTTTGCGGTTCATACAGGATGTGAACCAACTTTGCGTGCCTCCAGAAGTATTTGATTTTTTTTTTAATATAGAATTTGCTTAGAATGTGCTTTCAAAAGAAACAATGCAGCCATGCATACTTTTCTTCTGCAATGTATGTGTACATGTACCTTCAAATTTCTATGTCAACCTAATCCTCTTTTTGCTACAAGAGTTAAATTATGCTTACCTTTGAGTTTAAAAGATTCATCGGTTTTAACATTAATTTCTACCGTTTATGTGTAGATTTATGTACATGTTTGTTGAAGGTGAAGAAGAACATTGTATCTTAATTTTTCTGGCCTGATATTTTTAACATCATACCAGAAAATTCTCGACTCAAACATAACTTCATCAGTCTATCAAACTGTGAGAGTATATGTAGTCTGTATGTGTTTTCACAGATAGAGAAACTCAATTTTAATTTGAAGCATTTGGTTATGTACTAAATTTTTGACAATGAGATCAAAACCGAAACTGGGATGACAAATAAACTTCTCTGTCATTCTTCGTTCTTTTTTTTTTTCAGAGCTATTTACGCGCAAACGTGAAAGATCTATATTGATGAAAACTAGGGTACTCAATATTCTTTAGTTTCTGTTGAGCAATACATAGCCTTCTATAAGCGAAACCACTCTGGGGCATTATGTACGCACTGGCCATTCTCAGAGGGTACAAGTTCCAAGTCCTCCGGCTAATTGTGTGTCGGAAAAACAATATTGTCGTTCAGCTCACTCTCACCGTGACTGACAAATTGTGAGGAATGAGATGGGTAGACCAAGTCTCAAAGTGCGATTCAACGCCACGTTGGAGTTGGCGGCAGTCAGTTTTATTAGGGAAATCAGACAAACAAAACAGTGGATGGTTCATCACTTTGACTCATGACTTTAAAGAAGAAAGTTAGGGAATAATGTTAAAAAGGGGAAAGTTCATCCTGATATTTTGTGACTTTGTATGAAATCAGAAATAGCACAGAAGCCTGTAAACTCGGTGAATATATATCTATATATATTTTTTTTTGGGGGGGGGGGAGGGAGGGAGAAATGGACACACAAAGAAATTATAAACTGTTTAGTTTTCGAGGTATAGGTTGCAGTTGGTCAATAACACTCTACTTTAATATCAAACATATGATTTTTTAAGTCATTTCTTGTCACAAACCAATGAAAAATTTAAGAGGTACATTACTACCTTTGATAGTAGTATATGTGCAAATGTAGATAAGGCATTGTAATATCACTTTTGTTTGACAAGCTCATTCAAGCTCATTCGTCTGATTATTATGAGCTGCTCCCGTTACGGATTGTAGAGTTTTCTATCGAAAGAGGGCAGCACATTGAATTAAACTGATATTTTTGAGATGGTATAACTTCCAAACAGATCATCTGTTTGGATTTTCCTTAAATTTTCTCTTGAGTGTCTGACAAGTGTCTTTGCATTCACTGAAACTGCTTTTTAACTGCCACTTTAATGAAGCCCTATCTGAAAATATCTTGAAGAAAAACCTGAAAAAGTATATACATATTTTTGAAATAAATTTGTACATAATCAGACAGGCTGTAACATCCATGATATGGCTGTAATTTAACCAAAATAAAAAAAAATAAAGAGATTTCAGGCCATTTGAGTTTTTTGTTACTTGATATGCATTGCAAGATGTATTCACCATACATAGAGATATTCATATAATATGCATTACAAGCAGTGCATTACTATTACCAGGTATTATTGTTAGTAATGTTATAATTGTTACCATCATTGTTACTATCATTAAATACTACTTTTACATTGTACTTCCACTACTGGTACTATTATTATATTTTTTTTCTTTGTAAACATTTAATGAAAAAGGAAATATGGCACAGTACTACAAAGGTACAGGCAGATGCAAACAAGCACCATAAACATGAATTTGTGAAAAGATTACTGTATGCAAAATCATATACAGTGTAGATGAAGCAGCCTTGTAGAAGTAAGAAGAACCTTGACAAAGTTTATATTCCATCCCCGACCTATCCTTTCCTGTTTCCCAGCCTGCCCCCTTGCTTTAATCATAGATAAGCCATAATTTTGCTTGAAGAATGTGAAGTTTCAATCCAATTTTATTTGCTCTTTTTTTTAATGAGAAGCAGTCCTGATTTAACATTGCTCTGTTTTTGGTTCCTTTCTCCGTCTTCGACAGATCCCTGCGATAGTGTTAATTGCCAGAATGAGGGAACGTGTAGTGAAGGAATTTGTACGTGTGTGAACGGCTGGTACGGCACGAACTGCACTGAAGGTGGGATAATGAGACCCTACTGCTACGAGAGTGGTCATACCCTTTCAAAATTCTTGTCATTATTAACTGTCACAAAGGCCATTGCACTGTTAAAGGGAACTCAAACCCAAAGAGAAATGTGGATTGAGTGAAAGCAGCAACATTTAATAGTAGAACAAATGAGTGGGAATTTGAGGAAAATCGGACAATTGATGCAAGAGTTATGAATTTTTAAAGATTTGGTGTTGGAATCGCAGGATGAGGTGACTACTTGAGGTTATGACGTATGAGTGGACGACAATATAAAGAAAACACCACAAATATTCATTTTTTATGAAAATTGCAAATTCCATCAACTTCATATGTATGTTATGGGTAGCTATTGTTCCCCCTGCTTTCTGAAAGCGGCTAGTCAATTGCTAGTGAATTAGAAGTGAATTTTTCTTTGTATTTTCTTTATATTTTTTTATTTTGTTGTCCACTCACATGCATCATAACTTCTAGTAGTCTTCTCATCCACCGCTTTCAACACCAAAACTTTTTAAATTCATAACTTTTGCATCGATTGTCAGATTTTCCTCCAACTTTCACTGACGTGTTCTACTAAAGTTGCTGCTTTCGCTCAATCCCCATTGCTCTTTGGATTTGGGTTCCCTTTAATGAAGCACCTAGCAGCAAGAGGAATACATGTATTTATTTTCCATGGATCAGAGACATTGTAAGTTGTGATGATCATGAAGATGATGGTGATGAAGCTGTTTATTATCATTACTTGTTTTACCATTACTTGCAAAAAATACCATTCCTTTATTATAGAACATTCTCATTATAGAATGCTGAGTGCTCTGTGTGAAGAGAATGTTCTTGATATATAATCTATTGATTTCTGCTGGGGTCAATCAAAAATACTGTTCAGTTATTTTGATCAGTTACCTGTGCATTTAGTCTGAAATCAGCAGATATTTGCATAATGTCGCTGGGGCAACAAGACCTCGTATCTACAAAATGTCAAATGTTCTGGAGAGCCAAAAAACATGGAGGCCAAAGCACTATAGCAAATGGGATAGCCTTTCCTTTGACATGCTGTGGTGGCTTCATTTTTGGAGTAAGACAGTTGGGATTTGGACAGGACATCACTTAATCCATTATTTGACTATTCATCCAAAAAAGTCATTTTCACCAAAATTGCAGATACAAGGTCTTGTCACCCCAGCAACGATAAGTGTAATGGGTTCATATGATGTGGGACTTATGCAGTATATGTAATGAGACTGAGGTACCTCTCCATTGGAAGAATAAATCAAACAAAAGCAAACACTGCAATGACACCAACATATTCGTAAAACACAAACTGCAAGGAGAAAATTCACTCACTTTGTCCTTTTTGGGTCACTAACAAAGCTTCTGCTTATATAAGTAAGTTCATAGAGAAGTTTATGCATCTACGCCCATGATTTTTTATCATCATGGCTACTACCAAAAAACACTGATCAATTCAGTGCTTAATTACGTCAATGTGGGGCAATTTGTCAATCAGTTGCAAAATCTCTTAAATGTTGTCCCCATGTGGAAGAGCTGAAAAGCCTATCTACAAACGAAAATTCAGCCCTCCTACTACACTTGTATGCGCCCACTCATGATGTGTTGAACACTCCTTTAATTATTCAGCATTGGCACTCAATTAATGTTTGTGTCTTTCTCTAGTTCAATTTTTATGCCTCCGCCACGAAGTGGCTCAAGTTATCTTGAAACTTACTACATATTTATGCATGTTCTGCCTTACAGTGATTATCTTATGAATTTTAGGGTCAAAGGCCAGATGAAAATGGTAACAATTTACTATTCAATACAGAAATTGCACTTTTTCTCTATACCATACCTTGAAAAGTACACAATGCATGAACTTATGAACGGGTCAAAGTCAAGTTGAAGTCCTTAAATCCCCAAATACATGCTCTCCTACTCATCCAATTAAACCTAGGTCAAGAAAGGTGAACATTCTACACATTTGTGACAAACTTGTCATTTTGATATTTTGCCAATTTTGTGAAAATGTAATCACACGTTGTCCATATGTACTATAGACCTATTATGAGAATCATGCATTATGGCGGAGGCGTACCAGTCGCCATAGCGACATTTCTAGTTTTATTATGCGCTGCAGCTGAATCAGTTGAAGGTGCATGGGCAGCTGGGTGCTGTTAAGCCCTATTCTTTTTAAGACATCCTGGTTTTATGCCTTTTTGCGTGTATTGCACTGTATTTCTTACAGAATACTGCGAATTTAACCAAGGGGTGTGCGAAAACGGAGGGACCTGCAGTAACGACCACAACACTTCACCCTACTACAGTTGTGACTGTCCAGACACCTGGGAGGGGACCAATTGCACATCAGGTAAAGTTTAAGAGACAGGACATCATTGCAAGTTGGAAATTTATCAGTCCCTTGAGGATTCATTTACTTTTGTTTGAGTCTGAAGGGTTTGTCTGTGCCAGATAAACAGATCAGTTCTGTTTATCTGGCACTGCCTCCGACGTTTATCCAAAAATACCACATTACAGACATCGTTTGAATGTAGTTGTCGTTGTGCAAGTACGATTCTTGTGGACGTTAAGGACAGGCTTCCATCTTGGGACAGTCATCACCTATCAACCCATGAAAGATTATTCCAGAATATACTATTTAAGGAAGTTGTCTGTGGGAAATGCATGTTGCAATAAAATCACCTCATCCTCAGAGGGTTGAGTGGCATGCATTTTTTGCTGTAATGTTTTTGTTTTGTTTTGTTCCCACCTCGCATGTCATCAAAAAGATACATTCACATTTTCAGGAAGCAGCCTCTATGATCGGAAATGTAAATGAACTATTGTGACTATTGCTTGCTCAGTTTAGTTTTGTCTGTGTGAAATTGTTTGTCACAAATTGTATGACTTGTACGTCTTGAGAAATTTTTGTTGATTTATTCAGTTGATCTTTGTATCAATACCTGTTCTTCCCTTGTGATCTCCATATCTTTATATTTGTGATGTATGTCATTATGCCCGATAGGTATATTTCTACAGCCAAGTATTTTACCGAGTCTGTCAGTTCTGTCAGTAGTTATTTGCTTCTTTACCTTTTCCTCCACTCCTTCCATTATTCATCATAATCATCTCATGTGCAGCAGGTCAAATCCAGCAGTTTGTGCGACAAGAATATTTATTAGGAACCCTCTGGTTACCTCCTGCAGCGGTATAACGTAATAAAATCTTGCGTTTACAGCACAAGTTTTTTTTTTTCCGGAACCAGAAATCTAGCGGAGACAAGAAGTGAGGGAACTGTGCCCTCATAGTGTGACAGCCGCGTTCACACGGTCACGCTGTCATCAATGGTAGCAATCCTCACGTCCCGCCATGTTGACTTCAAACTTTTGTTGTTGTTGTTGTTGTTGTTGTTGTTGTTGTTGTTGTTGTTGTTGTTGTTGTTGTTGTTGTTGTTGTTGTTGTTGTTGTTGCTGTCGTTGTCTTTGAAGGGTTTAAAGGGGACCTCCATTTGGTGATGCCCCACCCCCATGTGTGGTTTTGTTAGTACTACCACACACTCCATCAGACTTTTCCTCTGATGCCATGATTTCAGCAACCAGAATTCTGCCCAGATGTAGAGTCAAAACATTTATATCTTGGTGTTTTTAATATTTGTGTTTAAAGTATTATGTACATTGTATGTGTGAGTGTATGTATATGTGTGTGGGATACCCATATACAGTTCAACATCTAGGATATAATGAATGAAATGTGTACATGTACATGATGTAATAAACATATTGATACAGTCAAACCTGTCTATAGCGGCCACCCGACGGAGATGAAAAAAGTGGCCATTACAGACAGTGGCCACTATAGACAAGTTCTTTGACATGCTTTTTTTTTTCTTGGAGAGAATTGCTTTCAGTAGTCCTATACAGCAGATGGCTGTCATAGACAGGTGGTTGCTATGACAGGTTTGACTGTATTTGTCAACAATAATATGATACAAGGATGATGACAAAGGAATGGCTTCTTATAACTTAAGTAGATGTAGGATTGAGGTGAGGAAAATGAAACACCCAACACTCCCCCCTTGGAATGATTTGTGACTCCTTCTTTATGGTACATTATGTCTTTCTATACACATGCAGCATGACAAGGAGGTGTGTACATGTCCCAGTTGGACCATTTACTGTTTACTGCTATTTAAACTACACCTGTACTTATTCATATTTCTCCTCAATACATGATGTATGATTTTATTTTGATCTGAAATGGAAACCTAGACATCAGTGAGTGTGGGTTTGACAGAATTAACAGCGGTGATAACTCCTGCGATAGCGGACGGGGCATCTGCACCTACTCAGATGGAGGTTACATCTGCGACTGCAACGCTGGATATGAAACAAACATGGCAGGCACTAGTATTTGTATTGGTATGTGTTGCCAGACAAGATGGGTGTGTTTTTGTCTTCTTTTTTTCGTCTTTTTCATTTGCAGTGGCGGATCGGGGTGGGTGGGGGGGGGGGGGGGGGGGGGGGGGGGTGGGGGACGCACCGGGTGTGCACCCCCTCTTTATCTTTTTGTTTAGACAAAAGAAATCTTTAAAAAATGAGATGACACCCGGAAGTAGCACCAAAAAATTCTTTGCACCCCCCCCCCCCTTTACGAAATTCCTGGAACCGCCCCTGATTTGCACACAGGTTTGCTTTCTCTAATGGTATGTGGATGTGATATCTATAAGAGAGATACATACGCTTGATTGAAGTAACATGAATGTCCACATATATGTCATAGGATAAAGAAATTGTAGGGCCTCTGATGTGAGGAACTGAACAAAGGCATTGCAACTGATTCGTAGGCCGGGAGTAATTTCACTTCTCAAGTTTGGCTAGCACTTTTTGATCAATGGGAAAATATTCTCAACAAAGTTCTGTACAGTCCTGTGTAAGCAGCCTGCTACACACAAGAAAAATTGTGTAGCAGTCATATGTAAAATGCAAAGCAAATTGCGATGCAATACCATTACCAGGAAAATTATTCCCTGGATTGACAAATTGCACATATACATCGACGTAAATTTGCACTGAATTAATCAGTGTTTTAGTAGTAGCCATGATAAAACAATCATGGGCATACATACACGGGCAGGATTTGAACCTACAGTCCTTTGATCACCAGAAAAGCGTTAGCATCCACTGGACCACCGAGCTTCTGCCCGACAGCCAGTGATGGTTTTAATCAGTGTAGTATGCAGCAGCTACTGCATATTTATTGAAATTAATGAATTCTTCCGTTGAGTTGTTTTTATTTTATTTTTTTTTTTTTATTTTTTTTTTTTTTTTTTTTGGGGGGGGGGAGGGGATGGCGATAATTACAACCTGATCCAAAAATTAATTGATGTGAATGAAAAAGAGACATGTAAATGGTGCTTACCGGTAACCATCTTTTCACCTTGGCAAATATACAACATTGGATGTCGGTGCCATTTTCATGCTTTAGGCCTCAAAGATTTTGCATGGTTACCATCAGGGTACCAGCACAGGAGCATACATATATTGCAGGATTACTTAATCTCGGCCCTATCTTCTTTAAACCACCGTCCCTCTTCCAGCCCTCCTTCCGAAATCCCCACTCTTGAACTATTTACTGAAATGAACAGCATTATTCAGTCCTTGTAATAAAAGCAAGAAAACAAACAAAAACAGCCAGAGTATGGAAAAAAGGGAAAAATGTATATTTTGCTAGTACTGACCTTACTGCTTGAGTGAGCATAAGCAATTTTACCAATAGATTGATATATTTTTTTGGTCTTTCTTGCAAGATTTTAAAGGGTTGAATTCACGGCAACTGTGAAACTTACATTGAGAAATATTTGCCCCAATTTTCTGAACCTTCCTCTACTGGGTAGACGTTGATGAGTGTGAGGACCGGGACATGTGCGGCTGGGAGAACGGAGTCTGCACCAATACCAACGGATCATTCGTCTGCTCTTGCATACCAGGTTACACCCTGCGCGCAGATCAGATGAGCTGCGGTGGTAGGTGTTTATGTGCACTGCCGGTTAAAGGTGCAGCATGCGCGCTTTGAGTCATGGCTGTACAAGCATCATGCATGTGTAATGAATTCCCCTGGCCTCGTAATAACATCTCATCCGCTGTGCTTTCTGCTTATTTTGTGATATATTCAATTCCCCCCTCCCTTTTTTCTTTTAAATGTTATGTCTTTGCCCCAAGATGATGCTTGAGGCAGCTTTGTTTTCACTTTGTCTGCCTACCCATCTATCTAATAAATATACTCTTCAATTTTACTAATGTGATTTATTGAAATCCCTTTTAATAGTGAATATCTTTTCTTGATGCTGGGCCCAGAGAGGCTACTTGATGAAGACCAGTCATTTGCATAAAGTGATAGAAGTGAAAGGTCAAAGGTCAGGTTTAAGGGTCACTGACCTTAGACTACAAATGTCATTATCCAAAGTCAAATGGAGGGAAATAAACATGTGACTAATGTCTCCAGATACCAGCAGAATAATGCAAAATCTTGCTACTGACTCAGCATACGGCTGAATGGGACTACCAATGTGTAGTCAGGTATCCTATTACCAAACAGTATCCTATTACTGAATGCATACATTGTCAGTGGAACCCCATAAAACGACTCGTATACGCATTCATTGCACTATGCGCTGTTATCTCACAAGGGAAGCCAGTGCAGAAAATTGCTAAACTGCATCAAAAAGTACAAATTTACCTCAAATTTTAGTCATAATCACTAAAATTTCGATGTTCTTTACTCTGCACTAATAACATTAATGACTAAAGATACAATACATAAATTTCCCCATACAGAGATCGTGTGATCGGTAATACATATTTTGTAATACATTTTCAGTTGGTTAAAAGAGACGACTTTTGTGGATGGGTAATATGAAATACGGATTTTGTTTAGTGCGTGGCTTAGTTTTCAAGTAATACCGTTACAGCTAAACTCATCAGCACGTCAATTATCTACCCGGAGATCTTTAGGTGAATTAATGCATACTGTTACCCGTTTGGAGAAATTAAAATAACAATCGTTTGGTAATAGGATACACCTACACATACACGTACAAGTATGTACCTTCTCACTCAGTGACTACGACCTTAATCCAAAAAAAAAAATTGAACTGACCTGAATGCAGCTGTCGTCATTCTAAGTGGACTCCCATGAACGTGAAGGATGTGCTTCCATCTTGGGACAGTCAGAACCTATTAAACCTGTTGAAGACTAGTCCCGAGTATACCCTGGCAGGTGTCTATGGAAAATGTGTGTTATGGCAAATTCAGCTCCATAATCGAAGGGTTAAATGGCATGTTTGTTTCATCATGTGAATTTGTGTGGTGATTGCCTTTGTTGAGATACTAACGATCATTTGAAGGGGACCATTTCCAACAAGCCTCCTGCATGCTTCTGATGATCCCATCATTGCAACATGAAGCATGACAATTGCATTTTGAATTTATGTAAATGTTATTACGCCCTGCAATGGAAATAAGATTAATATGCAAGTATGAATGAAAATATTTATCCCATAATCTTTTTCATCCATCTCTCGGATCATCAAACAGGTATTCAGACATTTGTAGCAAGCAGCCTCTATGATGAGAAATGTGATTGAACCACTTTGATTTGCTCAGTTTGCTGGTACTTTTGTCTGCTTGAAAAAAAAAATGAATTGTTGTTGTCACCACTTGTATACCTTTTATATCTTGAGAAATTTTGGTGGACTTGTTCTGCTCATTTTTGTATCAATATCTTGTTCTTCCCTCATGTTATTGTTGTATGTCATTATACCTGACTAGACAGGTATATTTCTACAGCCAAGTACATCATGTACAATGCATTTTATCCAGATTGTCGTATCTGCCACTTCTTTAAACTTTTCCTTTACTCCATCCATTCACTAGGTTCATCTCATGTGCAGCAAGTGAAATCCAGCAGTCAGTGTGACAAGAATATTTAATAAAAATCCTCTGATTACCTCCTGCAGCAATATACCATAAAATCTCACATATACGGCACAAGTCCCCCCCCCCCCCCCCCCCCCCCATCCAGAACAAGAAGTAAAGGATGTGCCTTATAGGATGACAGCCATGTTTACACGGTCATATGCCGTCATCAGTGGTAGCTATCCTCACATCCGGCCATGTTGATTTCAAGCATTTTTTTGTTTTGTTTTGTTGTTTTTTTTATTTGCTTTTGTAGGCAACAATGGACCTGCATTTAATGATGCTCCTGTGCATGTTGTGGTTGCACATGGTACACACAATACTGTATGTACCATATGTACCATATGTGCCATCAAATTAATGGTTTCTCACAAATAGGTGCAGAATTCAGGTAATGACAGTGTAATTCCCAACACTTCTTCCTGAAATAATCTATGACTCATGCCTTTCATGTTTTGGAATACGCATACAGCATGTCAGGCAGGTGTGTACATGTACACTGTAGGTGTTCCAGTTGGACCAAACTTGTTGCTCGCTGCTACTCTAGCCTTGCCTCTGCATATTTTTCCATCGATACATAATGTATGATTTTATTTTGGTCTGAAATGAAACCTAGACGTCAATGAGTGTGACTTTGATGGAAGTGGAGGCAACAATTACCCCTGCGATAGCCAAAATGGCGACTGCACCAATACAGATGGAGGTTTCAACTGTACGTGCTACGCTGGATATGAGCCAAACATGGGAGACGCCAGCGACTGTGTTGGTATGTCTTGTGAGACAGTTTTGGCGTGTTGTTGTCCTGGTTCTTTAAAGAACATTTGTTATTTTGTCTGTTGATGTGTTACTTTTTTTGTGGTACATGGATGGGGTTTAACAGAGATACAGCTCTATGTGTGCTTGATCTGGGTATTGGTTATCAGAAATATCTCCATGTGTACAGAAATCAAAGGAGTCTGCGAAGAAGTACTTAAATCAAGACATGGGGCTTAAAACTCCAATGGATGTATGGGCCTCATCAGAGAATTAATCTGCACATGGTTACCGTCAGGGTACCCGCACGAGAGCATAGTGCAGGATTACTTAATGTAACCCCTTCTGTCATCCCCGTCCCTGAATCATACAGCGTTGCTTCAGTCTTTTTTTCTTTTGATTAATAATAAAACAAGAGAACAAAAACAGCCAGAGTATTGAAAAAGGAAAATAGTGCATATCTTGCTATTATCTGCTTGAGTATTAAGCATACAACTTATTGGTATTTCAACCAATAGTTTGGTTCTTACTTTCCCCTATTTCTTGTGAAATTACACGGGTTGAATACACAGCAAATAAATGTGAAACTCACATGAAGAAATGTTTGCACCAATTTTCTGAACCCTCTGCTTGGTAGACATCAATGAGTGTGAAGAGAACATTGACACCTGCGACGAGTTGACCGGAATCTGCGCCAACACCATTGGATCATTCAACTGCTCATGTGTAGCAGGTTATATGCTCGCTGGAGATGGAAGAAACTGCACTGGTAGGTCTTTACTTTACCCTACCGCATTGTGCAATACTCGCACCCATAGAGCAGTGGGAGTATGAATATACAGTGTATCATACATTGTAAACTGATATAACATACGTGTATTGCTGTGGCTGAAATATGAACATGTCATTTGCTGTGCTGTCTACTTTCTTTGTGGTATATTCAATTTCCTTTTCTTTTCTTTATTTTTTCATTTCATATCTACACCTCCAGACGATGCTTGAGGCAGCATTGTTTTCAGTTTCCCTGTCTACCTATCTACATGTATTGTATCTGTACTCTTCAATTTTACTAAATATGATTTATTGAACACCCTGTAGTGGATTTTCTGTCTTGATACTTGGCCCAGATGGGCTACTATTTTCATAGGACCAAGTTTTTT